>NC_064617.1:472159273-472462303 GCF_023898315.1 Schistocerca nitens | reverse complement strand
ATCGAATGAAATATGGTGATGCTGAGGGAATCAGATTAGGAAATGAGACACTTAAGGTAGTAAACGAGTTTTGCTATTTGGGAAGCAAAATAACTGATGATGGTCGAAGTAGGGAGGATACAAAATGTAGACTGGCAATGGCAAGAAAAACGTTGAAGAATAATTTCTTAAAATCGAGTCTAGATGTAAGTGTCATTAAGTCCTTTCTGAAGATGTTTGTATGGAGTGTAGCCATGTATGGAAGTGAAACATGGACGATAAACAGTGTAGACAATAGGAGAATAGATGCTTTTGAAATGTGGTACTAGAGAAGAATGTTGAAGATTAAATGAGTAGATCACGTAACTAATCAGGAGGTACTGAGTAGAATTGGAGAGGAGAGGAATTTGTGGCACAACTTGATTAAAAGGAGAGATCGGTTGGTAGGACAATTTCTGAGGCATCAAGAAATCACGTATTTGGTACTGGAGGGAAGCGTGGGGGTTAAAAATCGTAGAGGGAGACCAAGAGATGAATACACTAAGCAGATTCAGAAGGATGTGGGTTGCAGTAGTTACTCGGAGGTGAAGAGGCTTGCATGGGATATATTAGCATGGAGAACTGCATCAAACCAGTCTTTGGACTGGAGACCACAACAACATGTGCCACTTGAGGCATGAAACGACTGTTGAAGAAAATGGGGACGGTTTGAACGCATCTGTGCTGTTTCCTCAATACGTTGCAAGTGTCAGTCGTGGTCAGAACAGTGACTGTTTAGTGGCGATTGCGTTGTGTCGGAGATAAATGAATTCGAACGTGGGTAAATTGCTGGTGCTTGTAAAGTTTGTGGTTCCGTCACCAAGGGAGCCAAACTGTTTGGTGTTTCAAGGGGCGCGGTCTCGAAGGTTTGTACCGCATGCAGGGAAAGCGGAAAAACGTCATCCGCTAAGTTACAAAGCGGACGAAAGTTTGTGCTGATTTGGTTGGTTGGATGATTCATTTTGAGAAAGCTACCAAACAACGAGGTCACCGGTCCCATCGAATTGAAAGATGGGGAAGAAAGTCGCTAGGGGCCCCTTCAAACGAACCATCCTGGCATCTGCCTGAAGCGATTTAGAAAGTTTGTACTGAGTGGTCGTGACAGATGGTCACCGAAGAGGATTTTGACGAAAGATAAGAGGACGACAGCTCCAAAAGTCACTGCAGAACAAAACGTCGCACTTGTAAACCCTGTCAGAAACAAAATAACACGAAAGGAACACCATAAGCTGGGAATTGCAGGGCGAAGTGTAATTCCAAAACCACTCGTCAGTGCCTCAAATGCTTGTAACAGAGAAATACGTTGCTGAAGCCGTTAAACCTCGGCTATGGAGCAATGGAAGACTGTCGTTTGGTCGGATGAGTTGTGCTTCACACTGTTTCAACTTCTCGCTAAGTTTACGCCCCCTGAGTGCAACATGGTGAGGTTTCGATGACGACTTGGGCAGCAGTATCGTTGTATTCCGTGGGTGCCACGGATACTTTGCAAGGTCGCATTAACGCCAAGGATTATGAGACCATTGTGGCTGATCAGGTCCATCCCATCATACAGTGTTTGTTCTGCAGCAGTGCCGCTGTGTTCCAAGACGACGTGCCTCTGCTCACACAGCTCGCATCGTCCAGGTCTGTTATTATGAGCAGGTTGAGTACACCATCCATTCCATCCCATTTCCCCTGGCCATCACAGTCGCCATGTCTCAATATTATTGAGCCGTTGTGGTCTCCTTTGGAGAGAAGGGTGCGTGGTCGCTATCCACCATCATCGTTAACTGAACTTGCCACTATTTTGCTGGAAGAATTGTATAAGATTCACATGAAAACCATACAGGACGCGTATTTGTCCATTCTGAGACGGCCAGAAACTGTTTTGAATGCCAACGGTGTCCTACACCGTATTAGGCATGGTAATGTGTTGTGTTTTCAGTTTCCGTATTTACGTCCACACTTGTATGTCCCTTTGCAGATCCTCAAGCAAGCTCTAAATACACTACTGGCCATTAAAATTGCTACACCACGAAGATGACTTGCTACAGACGCGAAATTTAACCGACAGGAAGAAGATGCAGCGATATGAAAATGATTAGCTTTTCAGAGCATTCACACAAGGTTGGCGCCGGTGACGACACCTACAACGTGCTGACACGAGGAAAGTTTCCAACCGATTTCTCATACACAAACAGCAGTTGACCGGCGTTGCCTCGTGTAAGGAGGAGTAATGCGTACCACCACGTTTCCGACTTTGATAAAGGTCGGATTATAGCCTATCGCGATTGCGGTTTATCGTATCGCGTTGGTCGAGATCCAATGTCTGTTAGCATAATATGGAATCGGTTGGTTCAGGAGGGTTATACGGAACTCCGTGCTGGATACCAACGGCCTCGTATCACTAGCAGTCGAGATGACAGGCATCTTATCCACATGGCTGTAATGGATCGTGCAGCCACGTCTCGGTACCTAACAGATGGGGACGTTTGCAAGACAACAACCATCTGCACGGACAGTTCGACGACGTTTGCAGCAGCATGGACTATCAGCTCGGAGACCGTGGCTGTGGTTACCCTTGACGCTGCATCACAGACAGGAGCGCCTGCGATGGTGTACTCAACGACGAACCTGGGCGCACGAATGGCAAAACGTCATTTTTTCGGATGAATCTAGGTTCTGTTTACAGCATCATGATGGCCGCATCCGTGTTTGGCGACATCGTGGTGAATGCACATTGGAAGCGTGTATTCGTCATCGCCATACTGGCGTATCACCCGGCGTGATGGTATGGGGTGCCATTGGTTACACGTCTCGGTCACCTCTTGTTCGCATTGACGGCACTTTGAACAGTGGACGTTACATTTCAGATGTGTTACGACCCGTGGCTCTACCCTTCATTAGATCCCTGCGAAACCTTACATTTCAGCAGGATAATGCACGACCGCATGTTGCAGGTCCTCTACGGGCCTTTCTGGATACAGGAAATGTTCGACTGCTGCCCTGGCCAGCACAATCTCCAGATCTCTCACCAATTGAAAATGTCTGGTCAATGGTGGCCGAGCAACTGGCTCGTCACAATACGCTTGTCACTACTCTTGATGAACTGTGGAATCGTGTTGAAGCTGCATGGGCAGCTGTACCTGTACACGCCATCCAAGCTCTGTTTGACTCAATACCCAGGCGTATCAAGGCCGTTATTACAGCCAGAGGTGGTTGCTCTGGGTACTGATTTCTCAGGATCTATGCACCCAAATTGCGTGAAAATGTAATCACATGTCAGTTCTAGTATAATATATTTGTCTAATGAATACCCGTTTATCATCTGCATTTCTTCTTGGTGTAGCAATTTTAATGGGCAGTAGTGTACTTATCCGATATTACGCCCTTGGAATTTATCATATGGAGGTATGTGCAAGGTTAAATTATGTCAAGAGCCAAATCACCATTACCATCGCCACGGGTAATGCAAACTTATAGCGCCGAGATTGGATGGGGCACAAACATGGAATCATGTAATGTGAGTACTGAAGGACCATGTGTAGAAAGAGCATGAAAGACGATCTTGATTTTATTTATCACATGAGCCAAAAGCCGTTCTGTACCTGTGTCGTAATGTATTGTAGTTGTAAAATCGTTTTGACGCCTTGTGCTGCATGCCGTCCGCCTTGCTATGGTCATCAGCACGAATACAGGTTTGATGTAGCTCTCCTCGTTAGTCTATCCTCTATCCTCTATCCTATGCCAGTCTGTTCATATCAACATAATTACTTAAACCTATAATTATTGAATATGTTCTGCATGGGGGCTTAATTAAATATAATGCAAATAATTTTGATTTTAGTAGCTGTCTGTCCGGTTACGCTGTCTCGTAACCGGTTGGCCCTGACTGGTATTAGTACGCAATCTGACTGCATAGAATAACAACAAAGAATGAAAGAAAACTTCCGTTAACACAATTAATTAATTAAGTCCCCAGCAACTATAAAACCTACGAAACAACAAAACACAAGTGTAACTGTTCTGTGTGTGGAAGTGTGATTCAACGTACACATCTGGCACGGTTCTTCCTCAATAAGACAAGGTATTTTAAGCACCATTTACACTGAATTAATTAAATAAAACTGAAATACTATACTTGCACATAGAAACCAGAATTACGCTCTAATACATGAACACAAGCCAGATGCTTTGTTGACTGAACCTGTGACCAAGAGGCATTATTGTTTAAGACATTTGAAATAAAAATAAAAAAAATTATTACCTTCATATATATTGACGAAACATACACTCTGATCATTACAACATCCGCAATCGAACAGCATCGGCTGTCTAGCCCATCAGAACAACTGCATACAACATGCTCACAACTAGTCACGGCTACATCAGAACTCCTACTGCCCACTTCTCAATAAGCACTCTCCACGATGGCTTCTCGACAAGCACTCTCCACCACCACATCTCAACAAGCACTGCCAGTGGAGGCGGCTGAATAATACTCTTTGGCGCAATCTCTGGCGCTGTGACTCAGTGTAGCCACCTTTCAGTTCATTTTATAGAAACTGCCGTCTCCAGTTACAATTATCACCTCGCCAAACTTGCCTCCAATTTCAAATTGTCAATTCCTTGATGTCTGTAGATATGTCCTGTCAAGTGATCAACTCGTATTAATCAATTTGTGCCACAAATTTCTTCTTTCCCCAGTTATGTTCAGTACCTCCTCATTTAGTTATACGATTTACCAATCTAATCTTTACCGTTGACGTGCAGCACCATGTTTCAAAAGTTACTCTAATCTTACGTGAACAGTTTAACGTCTAATTTTCATTTCTGCTCAAGGCTACACGCCAGACAAATGTCGTCAGATAAAAACTTCCTAGCACTTAATTTATATTCGCTATCGAAATATTTCTCGATTTCATGGACGATTTTCTTGCTATGGTCACTCTGCATTTTATATCCTCTATAGCTTCGCTCATCGTCATTTACTCTCTTGCATACTTAGTGACACTCTACAATTTTAGAGTCTCATTTCCTAATCTCTCTCAGCATCACCTGATTTAATTCGATTACATCCCATTACCTCTGTTACCACTCATCTTACAACCTCTTATCAAGACACTATCCTCTCTGTTCAAATGGTCTTCCAAGTCCCTGGCAGACTTACATCATCGGCGTATCCTTTCCAAGTTTCTCCTCGCAGTCTATTGTTCTCACGGTTTCTCTAACGAAATACACAAAATTTCTGTGCCGCAAATTCACGGTCCCAAACTAATAAGAAGTTCAGTTCAAATGGTTCAAATGGCTCTGAGCACTATGGGACTCAACTGCTGTGGTCATAAGTCCCCTAGAACTTAGAACTACTTAAACCTAACTAACCTAAGGACAGCACACAACACCCAGCCATCACGAGGCAGAGAAAATCCCTGACCCCGCCGGGAATCGAACCCGGGAACCCGGGCGTGGGAAGCGAGAACGCTACCGCACGACCACGAGATGCGGGCAAGAAGTTCAGTATCAACACATAACTAGTGGTAAAAGTGCATGAGCTCCACCACGTTAGTTGCAGCTAGGAGTTCATATCGCATTGTGAAGACCGTAAATGAAGCAGCAGCCTCTATGACGGTTATATCATTCCTAAAATCCACCTAGCAGAAACATGGTTTGTTCAGGTATCCCGTAAATGCCTCAGGGTTATTGTCTTTTGATAAGTGATATCCTCAAACAGAACCAAAGTTCAGGACCTTAAAAAAGACGTCAATAAGAGATGGAACACTAGCTAGGAGCCGGCCGGAGTGGACGAGCGGTTCTAGGCGCTATAGTCTGGAACCGCGCGACCGCTACGGTCGCAGGTTCGAATCCTGCCTCGGGCATGGATGTGTGTGATGTCCTTAGGTTAGTTAGGTTTAAGTAGTTCTAAGTTCCAGGGGACTGATGACCTCAGAAGTTAAGTCCCATAGTGCTCAGAGACATTTGAACCATTTTGAAGTAGCTAGGAATGACAAGGATGAGGTGGGATACCGACTGTGGCATTATTCAAGGACTCCACTGGCAACCACGCTGTTCAGCAGCGACATCACAAATAGGCATCATGTGTGCTCTCTCGGGCGCCAGTCGCGTGGGGCCCTTAAGATCCTGCAAGACTTTGCGTACGGCCTTAATGAAGCCATCGAATCCATATTCACAGTAGTGGGATCCCGACCGACGCGACCAGAAATACTGCGGCACAATAAACAAGAGTCCCGACAGGTCACGATCCTTCAGCTGTCAGATTCCAACAAATGGTGGCAGACGTTTCTCCTTCTCAGATGAGGCAAAAACAGATCTTATCACAAACAAACAACATTCAAAAGTGATATCTGAGTGGGAAACTCGCTGCGTAATCTTTCCTTAGATGCGGAGTACAGGGTGACCCGAAAGTCCGTTACCATTTGAAAATGCACTGATTCACGGTGTAATGTAGATAGACAGGCAAAAATTAACACAAATGCCTGAAATGACACGGGGTTGTATCGAAACCAAAAACGAGTGCAAAAACTGGCCAACAGATGGTGCTAGACAGCAACATGTCAGTGTCAGCGCACGAAAATCGTGTATAAAATGAGCTGTATTGAAAAGGGAGACAGATCGTCCCTAGCCTGGTTGCTAAATATCTACTGGAAGGTACGACTATTATGCAGGATGGAATTTCAACACTTATTACTAAACGTGTGAAACATGGTTTAACGATGGTCGCATTTTGAACCGCCACGTCCATCATACTTCGCCTCCAAAGTCCGTACAACACAATCTGTGTCATATCTATTGTGGAGTTATCTGAAGTCGCAAGTCTACCGCGATCGTCCGTCGTCCAGATCGCCCGACATGAATCCAAACGAACATTTATGGGCCATAATCGAGAGCTCGGTTCGTGCACAAAATCGTGCACCGGCAACACTTTCGCAATTATGGACGGTTATTGAGATATCACCGTTCAATATTTCTGCGAGGGACTCGTAACGACTTGTGAAGTTCACGCAACGTCGAGTTACTCCACTATAAGCTGCCAAAAGAAGGTCCACTTTTGCCACCTCAGTGCATATGCTGTACAGTGCTGTCCACAACATTGTCCATCGACTGCAGATACTGTTGATGAATAATGGATGACATGTTGAGCATTTGTTACAAAGAACATCGCCTTTGCTAAAAATAAACTGTTATGCTAATTATTGCTTTTGTGTCACATGAAGCGCTATCTGTTGTTCGTTTTGTGCACTTCCTTTTGGTTTCACGTAATTACAAGCATGTGTGTCAATTTTTTACCTCTCTAACTCCATTATTCCGTGAAGTATTGAATTTTCAAGTGTTAACGGACTTTTGAGTCAGCCTGTACATATGGCTTTTTTTTGTGGAGAAGATCATCAGTCCTCGGCCTGCCACGAACTACGCTCCGGTGTCAGCCTCATTTCAACGGTAGTACTTGCACTCTACGTCCTCAATTACTTGTTGAGTATATTCCAATCCCGCTATTCCCTTGCATTTTTTCTCTCTGCAGTTCCCTCGAGTACCGTGGAAGTTATTCCTTGATGTCGTGACATATATCCTGTCATCCTATACCTTCTTCTGGTCAATGTTTAAGACATGGCCCTCTTCTCATATTCGGCTGAGAACTACCTTGTTTCTCATCTTATCACTCCACCTAATTTTCAACATCCGTCTTTAGCAGCACATCTCCTACGCTTAGATTATTTTCTTTTGTGGTTTTCACACAGTGAATGATGGACTTACATACAACTGTGTGCTTAAAACATACATAAATTTTCAGTAATTTTTCCCAAAATGAAGGCCAGTGTTTGATACAAGTAGACTTCTTTTGACCAGTAACGGCTTCTTTACCTGCACTAATCTCTTTTTGAGTTCCTGATTGCTTCGTCCAATTTGTGTTATGTTGCTTCCAAAGTATCAGAATATCAACAGGTCCTGCAGTTCTTCCTCACTTTCATTGACGGTGGCAGTGCCATCAGCGAATCTTATGGCTGATATCATTTCACCACGAATTTTAATCCCTCTAGTTGATGCTTTCGTTTATTTCCGTCCTTCGATGTATAGACTGAACAGTAGGAGCCAAAGACTACATCTCTTTATTATACCCTTTCTACTCCGAGAGCTTCGTTCTTGGTCTTTCATTCTTATTTTTCCCTCTTGGCTCTTATACATTACTACATATGATAACTTAAAATCCCTCTCCACGTTTTCTCTCAGTACGCAAAGAAATTATTGCAGTGCTGTGTTACAGTTTTCACTGTGTACGAGGATGGTTTGACAAGCTGGTAAATTTCCACGAAGGGCTGTGACATTTTCGTTGCGTCTAAATGATTGGTAAAATTGACTGTTCTAAGAATGGAATAAGGAATTTCAACAATGTACAAAGTATAGTCCATTGTTGGCAATAGTATGAATTGGTCAGGATTCCGATTGCGATTGAAAATGAAGAAAATCGTATTTCCTGTTGTTATTAAACATTTTCATATGAAGGGCTGGACTGCCACACAAATACAAACAGAATAGGAAATGTGTTAGAGTTTTCGAGAAATTACTGTACGCACGAAGAAGGTTTGAGAGTATAATTAATAAATGTTTCGTGCAGATTGACTGAACTATTGTGATGTCATTTAAGTTCATATGGTTCAATTGGCTCTGAGCACTATGGGTCTTAACATCTAGGTCATCAGTCCCCTAGAACTTAGAACTACTTAAACCTAACTAGACTAAGGACATCACACACATCCATGCCCGAGGCAGGATTCGAACCTGCGACCGTAGCGGTCGCGCGGTTCCAGACTGAAGCGCCTAGAATCGCTCGGCCACACCGGTTGGCTGTCGATTAAGTTGTGCCTTCTGAGGTCTTTCCTGGCATGTACTGCTTCAGTCGTTTAAGTTGTACTATAATTTGAAGTTAATATTCAGTTACCTAGAGTTGCCCTCTGAATTTCAATCGTAGCTGTAAGCAGTGGCCTGTAAACAAAATTATCGCTACGCCCGACGAGTCGTGCTGCCGTAGATACTTAGCGCTACCCGAGAGAAGCCGGACTGGGTCGCTAGTGTTGTACGAGGATGGTTTGACAAAGTGGAAAATTTCCACGAAGGACTGTTACATTTTTGTTGCGCCTAGATGATTGGTAAGCTTGACTGTTCTAAGAATGGAATATCGAATTTCAACAATGTACTAAATATAGTCCTATGTTGGCAATAGTCTGAACTGGTCAGGATGCCGACTGCGACTGAAAATAAAGAAAATCGTATTTCGTGTTGTTATTAAACATTTTCATATCAAGGGTTGGACTGCCGCACAAATGCAAACAGAACAGGAACTTCACGTGGACTATGAACTATCATTGTAGGCCATTTACGTTTGGATTAATGAATTTAAGCGTGGTCGGACAGGCGCCACGGACAAAATCCATGATATGGAAATGCAAGGTCGCCGAAAAAAAATTTGCGAGATTGTCAAGACTGTAGACATCTCTACTGGGCGACTGTATAACATCTTGCACGAGGAAATGGCTATGAAGAAACTGTATCTGAGGTAGGTGTTCACAGTCGACCAGGGGTGAGTATTTCTTTGTATAAACTGCTTAAGTATTTTAATTTAAAATATTGTTTTGTGGGTGCAACATTTCAACACAATGACCAGCGAAGTTTAATCGCACTTCGCAACACTTTTTTGCGCTAATACACTCCTGGAAATGGAAAAAAGAACACATTGAGACCGGTGTGTCAGACCCACCATACTTGCTCCGGACACTGCGAGAGGGCTGTACAAGCAATGATCACACGCACGGCACAGCGGACACACCAGGAACCGCGGTGTTGGCCGTCGAATGGCGCTAGCTGCGCAGCATTTGTGCACCGCCGCCGTCAGTGTCAGCCAGTTTGCCGTGGCATACGGAGCTCCATCGCAGTCTTTAACACTGGTAGCATGCCGCGACAGCGTGGACGTGAACCGTATGTGCCGTTGACGGACTTTGAGCGAGTGCGTATAGTGGGCATGCGGGAGGCCGGGTGGACGTACCGCCGAATTTCTCAACACGTGGGGCGTGAGGTCTCCACAGTACATCGATGTTGTCGCCAGTGGTCGGCGGAAGGTGCACGTGCCCGTCGACCTGGGACCGGACCGCAGCGACGCACGGATGCACGCCAAGACCGTAGGATCCTACGCAGTGCCGTAGGGGACCGCACCGCCACTTCCCAGCAAATTAGGGACACTGTTGCTCCTGGGGTATCGGCGAGGACCATTCGCAACCGTCTCCATGAAGCTGGGCTACGGACCCGCACACCGTTAGGCCGTCTTCCGCTCACGCCCCAGCATCGTGCAGCCCGCCTCCAGTGGTGTCGCAACAGGCGTGAATGGAGGGACGAATGGAGACGTGTCGTCTTCAGCGATGAGAGTCGCTTCTGCCTTGGTGCCAATGATGGTCGTATGCGTGTTTGGCGCCGTGCAGGTGAGCGCCACAATCAGGACTGCATACGACCGAGGCACACAGGGCCAACACCCGACATCATGGTGTGGGGAGCGATCTCCTACACTGGCCGTACACCACTGGTGATCGTCGAGGGGACACTGAATAGTGCACGGTACATCCAAACCGTCATCGAACCCATCGTTCTACCATTCCTAGACCGGCGAGGGAACTTGCTGTTCCAACAGGACAATGCACGTCCGCATGTATCCCGTGCCATCCAACGTGCTCTAGAAGGTGTAAGTCAACTACCCTGGCCAGCAAGATCTCCGGATCTGTCCCCCATTGAGCATGTTTGGGACTGGATGAAGCGTCGTCTCACGCGGTCTGCACGTCCAGCACGAACGCTGGTCCAACTGAGGCGCCAGGTGGAAATGGCATGGCAAGCCGTTCCACAGGACTACATCCAGCATCTCTACGATCGTCTCCATGGGAGAATAGCAGCCTGCATTGCTGCGAAAGGTGGATATACACTGTACTAGTGCCGACATTGTGCATGCTCTGTTGCCTGTATCTATGTGCCTGTGGTTCTGTCAGTGTGATCATGTGATGTATCTGACCCCAGGAATGTGTCAATAAAGTTTCCCCTTCCTGGGACAATGAATTCACGGTGTTCTTATTTCAATTTCCAGGAGTGTAGTTGCCGTGAACGAAGTATTTTGCAGAGTTTGACAGAATATATTTTTGTGACGAGTTGATAAAGCTGGAGGATCGCTGTACTGGGTGTATGTCCCTCAAAGAACACTATTTCGAGAAAAGGGATGAATACGGAACAAATATTTTTCTTCCATTTTAGCAGATTTATCATACCATCAGCCTCTACATATATATGAATACTCTGCAATTCACAATTAAGTGCCGGCCAGAGTGTTCAGCGAACCACCTTCAAGCCATTTCTCTACCGATCCACTATCGAACAGCGCGCGGGAAAACGAACACTTAAATTTTTCTATGCGAGCTCTGATTTCTCTTATTTTATTATGATGATTATTCCTCCCTTTGCAGGTGAACGCCAACAAAATATTTTCACGCTCTTAAGGGAAAGTTTGTGATTGAAATTTCATGAGAAGACACTACCATAATAAAAAACGCCTTTGTTTTAACGATTACCACCACAATTCACGTATCAAATCCTTGGCGCTCTCCACCCTATTTCGCGATAGTACAAAAGGAGCTGCCTTCTTTGAACTTTTTCGGTGTCCTCCGTCAGTCCTATCTGATGTGGAGCCCACACTGCACAGCAGAAGAGGACGTAAAAAGCGAAATGTAGGCAGTCTCTTTAGTAGACCTGTTGCATTTTCTCAGTGTTCTGCACATAAATTGCTTTACCCACAACATTATCTATGTAATCGTTCCAACTGAAGTTGTACGTAATTGTAATACCTAAGTATTTAGTTGAATATGCAGCCTTTAGATTTGTGTGATTTATCGGATAAAATTTAGGGGTCTTCTATTGGTACTCCTCATTATTTAGAGTCAATTGTAAGTTTTCGCACCATACAGATTTCTTGTCTAAATGGTTTTGTAATTCTCTTTGGTCATCGGATGACTTTACATGATCGTAAATCACAGCAGCGTCAGCAAACAATCTAATAGGGCTGCTCAGAAGGTGTCCTACATCGCTTATGTAGATGAGTAACAGCAGAGGACCTGTTACATTTCTTCGGGGAATGCCAGGTATTACTTGTGTTTTACACGATGACTTTCCGTCAATTGCTACGAACTGTGACTTTTCTGACGGGAAATCACGTATCCAGTCGCACAACTGAGACGATAGCCCATGGGCATGCAATTTGATCAGGAGTCACTTGTGAGGTACGGTGTGGAAAGCCTTCTAAAAATATGGAATCAATTTGACATCGTGAGAATAAAGAGCTAGTTGCGTTTCACGATAACGATATTTTCTGAATCCCTGTTATCTAATCGTCGATACATCGTTTTCTTCGAGATAAGTCATTGTGCTTGAACACAGTACGTGCTAAAATCCTACTGCAAGTCAGCGTTAGTGATATGGGTATGTAATTTAGCGGATTACTCCGACAGTGTTCTCTCGATAATCCGCGGTAATTGGGGACTTAAAAACCGCGGATAATCGAATTCCGCGGATAACCCACAATTAAAATACACGGTAATGTATTAGTTGTTCAAAAACAAAAATAATTAAAATGCCATAATTATATGTATACAGAAGAATGCTGAAGATTAGGTGGGTAGATCACATAACTAATGAGGAGGCATTGAATAGAATTGGGGAGAAGAGGAGCTTGTGGCACAACTTGACTAGAAGAAGGGATCGGTTGGTAGGACATGTCCTGAGACATCGAGGGATCACCAATTTAGTATTGGAGGGCAGCGTGGAGGGTAAAAATCGTAGAGGGAGGCCAAGAGATGAATACACTAAGCAGATTCAGAAGGATGTAGGCTGCAGTAGGTACTGGGAGATAAAGAAGCTTGCACAGGATAGAGTAGCATGGAGAGCTGCATCAAACCAGTCTCAGGACTGAAGACCACAACAACAACAATTATATGTAAACTGAAGGTGGAGTGGGGGGGGGGGGGGGGGGGGGAAGGAAAGAAAAGGGATGGGGAAGGGATTACTGACGTCAGTTGCATCGGGACATGACGCGGAATAGGTGATGACGAGTGAAAATGTGTACGGGACCGGGATTCGAACCCAGGAGCTCCTGCATACCAGACACCTGCGTTAATCAATGCGCCATCAGCGACACAGTAACAGCGGATCTGCACGGACTATCTCGCACGCCTCACTGCCGATCCACATTCCCATCGACCACCATCTATCCGCAGTCCCTGCCCATTTCCTCCAAGCTTGCTACTCTGAGATTCCCGCTGGAGGTCGAAAGTGTTTTTCCATCCGCACTGAAAAAAATTGGAAATTTGTGGTAAGACCTTACGGGACCAAACTGCTGAGGTCATCGGTCCATAAGCTTACACACTACTTAATCTAACTTAAACTGACTTACGCTAAGGACAACACACACACTCACCCATGCCCGAGGGTGGACTCGAACCTCCGACGTGTGGTCCGCACTGAAGAAGGTGGATCTATTGCCCATCTAGGAGAATCATTGTATGAATGCGTGCTATCTGTTCTTTTGGACATGTCGGAAAGAACAAACAACAAGCATTCATATAAATGAAACTTCCTGGCAGATTAAAACTGTGTGTCCGCAGCTCGTGGTCGTGCGGTAGCGTTCTCGCTTCCCACGCCCGGATTCCCGGCTTCGATTCCCGGCGGGGTCAGGGATTTTCTCTGCCTCGTGATGACTGGGTGTTGTGTGATGTCCTTAGGTTAGTTAGGTTTATGTAGTTCTAAGTTCTATGGGACTGATGACCATAGATGCTAAGTCCCATAGTGCTCAGGGCCATTTTAAAACTGTGTGCCGGACCGAGACTCGAACTCGGGACCTTTCCCTTTCGCGGGCAACTGCTCTACCAACTGAGCTACCCAAGCACGACCCACGCCCCGTCCTCACAGCTTTACTTCTACCTGTACCTCGTCTTCTACTTTCCGAACTATACAGAAGCTCTCCTGCAGGAGACTATGACTATTAAACCCATGACTTTTAAATTTTCTCCTCCGTTCACTAGCTGAATAATTTCTTTTATCTCATCATACATTTCTTCAATCTCTTCTTTATCTGCGGAGCTAGTTGGCGTATGTACTTGTACTACTGTGGTAGGCTTGGGCTTCGTGTCTATCTTGGCTACAACGATGCGTTCACTATGCTGGTCGTAGTAGCTTAGTCGTGCACCTTTTTTTTTTAAATTCATTATTAAACATACTCCTGCATTACCCCTATTTTATTTTGTATTTATAACACTGTATTAACCTGACCAGAAGTGTTGTTGCTCCTGCCACCGAACTTCACTAATTCCCATTATATCTAACTTCAATCTATCCATTTCCCTTTTTAAATTTTCTAAACTTCCTGCTCAGTTAAGGGATCTGACATTTCACGCTCCGTTCCGCAGAACGCCAGTTTTGTTTCTTCCGATAACAACGTCCTTCTGAGCAGTGCCCGCCCAGAGATCCGAATGGGAGACTATTTTACCTCTGGAATATTTTACCCAAGAGGACGCCATCATCATTTAAAGATACAATAAAGCTGTATGCCCTCGGGAAACATTACGGCTGTAGTTTACCCCTTGCTTTCAGCCATTCGCAGTGCCAGCACAGCAAGGCGGTTTTGGTTAATGTGACAAGGCCAGATCAGTCAATCATCCAGGCTGTTGCCCCTGCAACAGCTAAAAAGCCTGCTGCTCCTCTTCATGAACCACACGTTTGTCTGGCCTCTCAACAGAAACCCTTCCATTATAGTTGAACTTACGGTACGGCTATCTGTATCGCTAAAGCACGCAAGCCTCACTACCAACTGTGAGGTCCATGGTTCATGGGGTTTGTTGGTAGACAGTTCCAAAAGAGCACGGTTTCGTCCGCGTTGTATATTTGCTCCAGCTCTAAATTTTCTCGTGCAATAATCTCCTGGAAATCACTACAGAATTCAGAAGCTGCCTTATTATCTGCCCTTAACTTTTCTCTGTGGACGGAAACGTCACGGATACCACGACACTGTTTAAATATTGTAGGCGAGCCGGAAGATGCATTTAAATATCCTTCAGTCCCCAAGTCTTTGAAGAAAAACTGGGCCTGTTTGACACATATTGGGCCTGATACTTGAGCGTCGTTTGCTCTTTTCAGCTGAAAGCATTTCAACAGGGCTTTATCCAGTTCCCCATACGCAGACATTTTCATAGCATTCCGCTTTGACAGATTTAGTTGAGTTAGAACTGCTAGCGAATTGAATTATTTTGTCTCTGTTTTTCGGAATCGTAGTTTCAAAAAAAATGGTCCAAATGGCTCTGAGCACTATGGGACTTAACATCTATGGTCATCAGTCCCCTAGAACTTAGAACTACTTATACCTAACTAACCTAAGAACATCACATACATCCATGCCCGAGGCAGGATCCGAACCTGCGACCGTAGCGGTCACGCGGTTCCAGACTGAAGTGCCTAGAACCGCACTGCCACACCGGCCGGCAATCGTAGTTTCACCAACATTATAAATCAGTACTAGATTCCGTGTATCAGTACTGCCTTCTTCGACTTTGCGTATCATCAGCACAAGAAGTTTTTGCTTTTCATACATTGTTCGGCAATAACATAAACCAAATGACTACAGTGTCCAATTCCGGGCGGGAAGGGGCGCCTGGTCCCCGGCAGGAATCCGCCCGGCGGATTTGTGTCGAGGTCCGGTGAACCGGCCAGTCTGTGGATGGTTTTAGGCGGTTTTCCATCTGCCTCGATGAATGCGGGCTGGTTCCCCTTATTCCGCTTCAGTTACACTATGTCGGCGATTGCTGCGGAAAAAAGTTCTCCACGTACGCGTACAGCACCATTACTCTACCACGCAAACATAGGGGTTACACTCATCTGGCGTAAGACGTTCCCTCGGGGGTCCACTGGGAACCAAACCGCACAATAACCCTGGGTTCGGTGTGGGGTGGCGCAGGGGTGAAGTGGACTGCGGTAGTCGTCGTGGGATTGTGGACCACTGCGGCTGCGGCGGGGACGGAGCCTCTCCGTCGTTTCTAGGTCCCCGATTAACATACAATACAATGCAATACTGTATCCAAAGCAACAATACAGCCCAGCGATTGATGCGTCCGAGCAGCGCAATGTTCACTAAGCTAGTGTTGTAACGTAACATTATTATATTATCGTTCACCGGCGACCAGTCCCGGGTAAAAGAAAATTTTTCAGCAGCTAAAAAGAAATTTAAAAAATGGGGGAGATAGACAGCGGATAATTGAGAGTTAACTATATTTCCTATTTCTACCCTCGTATATTATCGAGTCAGAAGACTGATGTTTTGGGGGGGGGGGGGGCATCAATTCTCCTCCAAAAAATAGATGGCGTTACTGCTACTTACTTTAGACAGTTCTGTTTGAATGTGGACCATTTGCATGTGTAGTACGCTTCAGGACAATTTGACATTGGTTGCATTCCGCCTTTATGGTGTCGCAATTTTAATGTCCAGCGGTGTAATTTGTTTGCGAAGAACTGGACACGATACGGGGCTGCATTAAACAGGATGTGTACGGTTTCGTCACCGCGGTATGGCGGGCGCGAGCAACATTGTAACCTCGGAGGTGCCCTCGCCCCCCACGACTGCGAGGCGAGTCTGGGCCCTGCGGCGGCGCGGCGCTGCTCGGCCCGGCGCATTCCTCAGCGCCCGTTCTCCACGGCGCGTTGACAGTGGCCGGCCGGGCCGGAGCGGCGGGTCGCGTGGCCGTGGTGGGCACCACAGCACCAGGATCTGCACCCGCATTCCTGGCCCCCATTACCCGCGTGGGCGGCCTCCCTCGCCTCCGTTTACATACTAAGCGCCGGCGGCGCGGGCGCGCGTCCGGAACGAGCGCACGTCTGCCGCGGCGGGCGACGCACCCGGCATCCAGACGGAGGGACACTGGCCGAGACAGCGCTGAGGGTCACCGAAGGAACCATCGCCAGTCATGTCGCCACCTGCGACTTGGCTGTGAATGGACACTTGCTCCGGCCATCGAGCACCCCTCTCCCTTAAATATCCGACGTTTCGTAATTAATACACTACTGGCCATTAAAATTGCTACACCAAGAAGAAATGCAGATGATAAACGGGAATTCACAGGGCAAATATATTATACTAGAACTGACATGTGATTACATTTTCTCGCAATTTGGGTGCATAGATCCTGACAAATCAGTTCCCAGAACAACCACCTCTGGCCGTAATAATGGCCTTGATACGCCTGGGCATTGAGTCAAACAGAGCTTGGATGGCGTGTATAGGTACAGCTGCCCATGCAGCTTCAACACGATACCACAGTTCATCAAGAGTAGTGACTGGCATATTGTGACGAGCCAGTTGCTCGGCCACCATTGACCAGACGTTTTCGATTGGTGAGAGATCTGAAGAATGTGCTGGCCAGGGCAGCAGTCGTACATTTTCTGTATCCAGATAGGCCCGTACAGGACCTGCAACATGCGGTCGTGCATTATCCTGCTGAAATGTAGGGATTCGCAGGGATCTAATGAAGGGTAAAGCCACGGGTCGTAACACATCTGAAATGTAACGTCCACTGTTCGAAGTGCCGTCAATGCGAACAAGAGGTGACCGAGACGTGTAACCAATGGCACCCCATACCATCACGCCGGATGATACCCCAGTATGACGAACACCAATACACGCTTCAAATGTGCGTTCACCGCGATGTCGCCAAACACGGATGCGACCATCATGATGCTGTAAACAGAACCTAGATTCATCCAAAAAAATTACGTTTTGCCATTCGTGCACCCAGGTTCGTCTTTGAGTACACCATCGCAGGCGCTCCTGTCTGTGATGCAGCGTCAAGGGTAACCGCAGCCATGGTCTCCGAGCTGATAGTCCATACCGCTGCAAACGTCGTCGAACTGTTCGTGCAGATGGTTGTTGTCTCGCAAACGTCCCCATCTGTTGACTCAGGGATCGAGACGTGGCTGCAAGATCCGTTACAGCCATACGGATAAGATGCCTGTCATCTCGACTGCTAGTGATACGAGGCCGTTCGGATCCAGCACGGCCTTCCGTATTGCCCTCATGAACCCATCGATTCCACATTCTGCTAACAGTCATTGGATCTCGGCCAACGCGAGCAGCAATGTCGCGATACGATAAACCGCAATCGCGATAGGCTACAATCCGACCTTTATCAAAGTCGGAAACGTGATGGTACGCATTTCTCCTCCTTAACACGAGGCATCACAACAACGTTTCACCTGGCAACGCCAGTCAACTGGTGTTTGTGTATGAGAAATCGCTTGGAAACTTTCCTCATGTCAGCACGTTGTAGGTGTCGCCACCGGCGCCAACCTTGTGTGAATGCTCTGAAAAGCTAATCATTTGCATATCACAACATCTTCTTCCTCTCGGTTAAATTTCGCGTCTGTAGCACGTCATCTTCGTGGTGTAGCAATTTTAATGACCAGTAGTGTGTCATAATGGATCGGCCGTCAAGAGGTCGCTGACTTCTAACGTGGACTGGTCATTGGATTCCGGTGCGTAACAAATCCATCAGGAACATTCCAACACTTCTAAAGCTGCCCAACTCGACTGTTTGTGATGCAATACTTCCTGGCAGATTAAAATTGCGTGCCAGACCGAGATTCGAGCTCGGGACCTTTGTCTTTCACGAACAAGTGCTCTACAGACTGAGCTAGCCATGCAGGAATCATGTCCCATCCTCACAAATTTTACCTCCGCCAATACCTCATGTGACTGTGGAGTGGAAATACGAAGGAAAAACCACAGCTAAGCTAAGACCTCATTTCCTGACGAACAGTGACAGTCGAGCACTGCGGAGAGGGGTTGTAAAGAAGTCGCATAAAATCAGAGGAGATAATCAGTCGTTACTTCCAAAGTGCTGCCAGTAAGCCAGCCTGTCGAGTTGAGAAGAATGGGGTGCAGTGGTCGAGCAGCTCCTCATAAATCACACATTTCTGTAATCAATGCTAAGCGACGCTTGAAGTGGTGCAAAGACTGGCGCCCCTAAACAGTGACCGACTGGGAATGGGCATTTTGCAGAGATACATTACGCTGTACCCTGTAGCAATCCGATGGAAGGCTTTGTGTTTGGCAAAAGCATGGAGAATATTACCTGCCATCATGTGTAGTGCCGAATGGGAAACACAGAGGTGGTGGTGTTACGGTATGTGTGTGTCTTCGTGGTTAGGGTGTAGTCCCATTATTGCGCCTAGGGAAACGTTAAATGCCGGGAGAACGTTTTACAGCAATGTGTACTGCGAACAGTAAACCTAAAGTTCTGAGGCGATGATTGTATCGGAGTGACAGTCCCCCATGTCATAGAGCAGTAACATTCCTGAAATGCACTGTCCTGCCCAGAGCACCGACATAACTCAATGGAACACCTTTGGAGTGATTTAGGTCGACTTCAGATGGTTCAAATGGCTCTGAGCACTATGGGACTTAACTTCTGAGATCATCAGTCCCCTAGAACTTAGAACTACTTAAACCTAACTAACCTGAGGACATCACACACATACATGCCCGAGGCAGGATTCGAACCTGCGACCGTAACAGACATAATACTAGAAGTGATCCCAGCAGAGATCAAGCCGTTATAAAGGTTAAAGGCGGACACATTCCATATTAACTCTACTATTAGGCGTCCGGTTACTTAAGATCAGATAGTATACTAGGGATCCTTTCAGTTCCATTCGCGTGTACAGTGGTGAGAATGTTAACATGCGCTCTGTAAATACTCCAGTCTTGTTTTGCAGCCCCTTCGGGATAGATACATAGCTGCTTAAAATGAAAATACTACTACAATAAATCTTATAAAGCACAACGAAGATTACAGCTGATATTGTAGAATGAAATATGTTCTTCGCAGCTCTCAGTTTTCGAAAATACACAATATACCACGACACATGCTCGAGTCTCCTTACAACCGACACTATAGGCAGTGCGAATTTTACATAAAATTTTGAGATCTAGAATTTCGAAATGAATTTATCTGACACACAAGATTGTGCTCAGAAGTAAAGAAGCACTGTAAATCGGATAATACGTGTAAATACACGAACGTAAACGGGGAAAATGTACGTTATTTTGCACTTAGCTAATTTCGCGACACCTTCTTCATTAGCATGTCAAAGATGAGCATTGACGCGGCAGATTTTTGCCACAAAAAAAACTACTAAAATCGTGCATTATAATAAAGTACGACTTCTGCGTGAGTTGGATAGACAATGCAACAACAATACTATCCCAACAGCAGTGTGGTGCACGCCTTAGGGTGAACAACAGAATGTTAGGAACAATATCTGAAGCAGTAGTGTCAGATTCTCCTCTCCGATGATTTGTTTGAAAATTATTGCTTCATAGATGTAAAATAACTGTTAAGCGTAAGTCTGTAAGTCTACAGGGAAATTCAAGACCCTTAGGTCGTCGTTTACAACATGATAAAACTGTGAACCCCAGGAATCAAAGTCGGGAACATGCCTTTCACAAACACTGCTTCGTCAGTTCAACAAAGGAAGAGCCTAATTTCCGTATGTCTTTACATTTGCGATAACTGACTGCATATGGAGTAACAAATGCTACAAAAATAGTCCAAACTGCCACTTAAATTTATATTTATTACGTAATAAATGGTTTCAGCGACTTACCTCCATCTTCAAGAGATAGTCTCAGTTTTTATGTACAAAAGTTATCTACGAACTAGTCTCAAACCTACCTACAACCTTCCTCCGTAATGGTGCAAAAGCGTGGAGCCATGTGACGTCACCCTCGGCTCCGCGATGCTTCGGTGTCAAAGGGCGGGCAGCTCTTTCAGTACCACTACATCCCAGACGCCCTTAAGCAGGCGCTAGAGCAGCAGCGGAGAGCCACTCAACTGAATCAGTGTCAAAGTCTCTGTACAGATACATTTCGAATTGGTGGTCTTAGGAGGACCCTATGCCGTTTTATTCATGCACGTGTAAATGTTACACCGCCTCCTCCCCCCCCCCCTACCGCCCCACCCCCTTCTACCTTCGACCACGCCTTAGGAGGGCGCGAAATAGGAGTGCTGAAATAGCATCAACACACTTTGTTGCTTTTTATCGCGTTCAAGTTTCGTTGAGTGGTTTTGAATGGTCCCTAGTAGTTCCGCATCTGTGTACCAGGCCAATGATGTTCCTTAAAGAAGGGTTGGATAGTTCTGGTAGTGGCGGCAGTGACAAATGGGTGGAAAAGTCGTCCTCTTGTATGTTGCACATCACCCTGCAAACTGTCGTTTTCTACACCAAAAAGTGTGAAAATGAACACCCCCAAGGAAAGGTGTGGTTTCATTGGCGAACTTTTATTCCACATTCTGAGACATTTTCGAGTCGATTGTGAGCAGCGGTGTGTCTGAAATATTTTGCCCTGTCACCCATAAGAAAGTGGCGCGGTTTCAATGCTGATTATCGCGGCTCTGACCTCCATCGCAGAGACGCCAAAAGGAGAGGTGAAATGTAGGTAAGAAGGGGTGTGACGACATAACTAACCCATCACTTCACATGAGCTTCTGGGCTCTGGCTTTTTTTCTGCATGTGTCGACACCTTGCCGCTTGAAGCGTAGCCGACCCCGATGGTGACGTAAGGTGCCATGCTTTGCACCACTACCGAGGAACGTTGTAGTCACCTTTGAGCCAAATTTCAAACTTTTGCGTCACAATGAGAGACAGGATTTTAAAAAAATAACGCCTTCATTGTGTTGCGCGTGTATTATCCTCAGCTTATGGTGTGAAGAGAGAGAAATAATGAGGAGGGCAATGTGTCACCCTCGACGCCGGTGTCACCTTTGGTTGCGAGGTTGAAATCTACACATCTATGAATTTTCTTTACGTTCATGACATTGAGCTGCTTCCCTTGACAAAGGCAATAGAGGATGTTATCGAAAGTTTGAAATTTTATTCGAATTCAACGTGGTAAATCTACAAAGAACAATCTATACAAGAAACTTGTCGTCAAACGCTTCGGGGCTAAATCACGAGTTCTGGCTTGTCAGCGTATCATTTAGGAACGCATCGATGTCGAATGTTCTGGAATGATTTAAATTCGCGTTGCTTATCAATTGCACAGTCGAACTACTCATTAAACAAAACGCAATTGAAAAACATGTTATTACATAAAGATCCTGCTCTCTCGAAGTAATAAATATTACTGGCGATCAAGAGCTGTTAACAACTGCGAAATTTAGAAAAAGCTACTGAAGATAATGTTCGGATTGTTCGTTAAAACATTGCAGAGTTTAGCGACATTATTCGACCCAAAGTGAAAGCTTGACAAGAACTGTTATTAGAGTTCATCTTTTCCCTTACATTTCACACAAAAAATTCTTGTAATTAATCTGTGAAGAATAGTTTTTTCCAATTTGTTTCTGTAAATTTCATGTATGATTGTGCAGTGTGGATAAAATAATATCCCACTTCCCTTTCAGTCGTGACGGATCCTTGGTAATCTAACATTTGTCAAAAATGTTGTTATATTTTTACTGATGCATGAGATTGTCAGTTGAAACTTGCACATTTCAAAGCAACGTTCTTGAGGACAGTATGCAGTGAAAAGGCTCAAAATGACACATATTTATACAACAGATCTTCAAAAGGAACCGTTTCGTTCTAATATTCTACGCCTTTCAATGGGAATTTCTATTACACTATTTTATACCTTATAACGGTTTTACGTCTCTGAGAAGTAGGCTAATAACTTAAAATATACTTAATCAAACAACAAACGATGTTCCAGGTAGGAATAAAGCAAAAGAGAAGGAAATCTGACATGGAATGAGGTAACTACAGAGAAGGTAGTGTTTCTAGCAAACGGTAGTAGGAACGCAATAGAAAATGGTGAACTGCACACAGCTTTTCGGAAATCTCTTCGATGGTGTGTGTGTGAAAAGTTTTAGTAAAAATTTAATAAGAGTAACAACTGAAACAATAAAGATGTGAAGAAACTGAAGCAGAAAATTAGGTTGTGTAGATGTCACATCTCATCAGGGAAGATGGCACATGACATGTTAACTAACAACAGAGAAAAAATTGTCCAAACATTTTCTGATTTCTTTGTATGTTTCAACAGTCAACAAGATGAATGAGAAACATGGATGATTAATGAAAGAAATAATTCTAATCCAGAAGTTACGGTAGATGAGATCAGCCCTTAGGAAACAAAGCACTGATTCATTATGTTTGCAAAATATATGTGAATGACGCAGCCTCCAATATACTTAATCATGACAGTGAGAAATTCACAATAGACAAGGGAAGAGATTTTGAGAGGTGATGCGCCATTCTCTCACGTTAACAACTTTGTCAGTCAGATTCACATTCATGTTTTAGGTCGTGATCTCGGTGTACCCCAGTACTATATTTGGTATTTGTGGTTTATGACTTTTTTGCATGAGTAAATTGTGATCAGAATGCTCTTATAACTCCGTGTGAAGCCTCTAGGGAACTTGTTCCCAAGGGGCTGTGGTGGAGGCGACAGAGAACAGGAAGAGAGATGAACTGGGGACCA
Source organism: Schistocerca nitens (assembly GCF_023898315.1). Taxonomy (NCBI): domain Eukaryota; kingdom Metazoa; phylum Arthropoda; class Insecta; order Orthoptera; family Acrididae; genus Schistocerca; species Schistocerca nitens. The sequence goes on along the minus strand of NC_064617.1, from coordinate 472,438,692 downwards.
TGAACACTGACTGAAGTGACTTGGCAACGAGAATGATTCTCGGTAGCAGCATTCGGTGGATCGTCCCTGCAGAGGGACTTCTGGCTGAAGCCTTCTCCTCCTTTCCGTTTAGGGTTGGAGAGGAGAGCACCAGTTCACAAAAATTTTACTTGTGTCAGGCGGCAGTCAGTTGCGAAGGTAGCCAGTGTGCAGAAAGTGGGTGGGGGAAGTCTTTTGAGTGAGACAGCTGTAATCTGAGTCTTTGTGCAAATGCTAGTAAGTTCAAATGGCTCTAAGCACTATGGTACTTAACATCTGAGGTCATCAGTCCCCTAGACTTAGAACTACTTAAACCTAACTAACCTAAAGACATCAAACACATACATTCCCAAGGCAGGATTTGAACCTGCGACCATAGCAGCAACGCGGTTCCGGACTGAAGGGCCTAGAACCGCTCGGCCACAGCGGCCGGCGTGCTGGGAAGGTCATAAAACTCTGTGCATTCTTTTGTTAGAAGCAGGGACGATAAGGACAGACTGGCTGGTGCTCATGTTTAATAGCGGCAAATTGTAACTCCCCTGACGTCAGGAAGCCGCCAGTTCTTTTAGCGAGACGCAAAAACATGTATATTTCAAGGGAACGTCTGTTTGGGAAGCTTAATAGCTCTCTTTCAGAAACTGAACATGTTCAGGCTAAAAATATTAAATCTCTCCATAAATGAGGGATTATGGTTCCGTTCAGATAGATCCTTTTTTCTGTCAATAACACAGCTGTGCTTACTGTGAGAACGATGCCTCCTTGGTCTAAAATCTCCTTTTTTCAGACGACAGAGATTTGGAGCCGCTGGTTCGGTCCTCTTAGAATACGCAAAGTGGAGGGTTGCTTCCCCAGTGTGTGAACCTCGGTGCTGTGTCTACATTGGCTACCAGGCCAACAGAACAGACAAGAGGGGATAGTCAATGACTAGAGAGTAGTTCGATTGGTTTGTTCAATGTGGGGCGGTTCCGTTTTATCTGATTCAGCTCCTGTACTGAGGCTTGGTGGAAAATGGTTGTGTTTCTTGGCCTTTTTCGTCCTCTTGTCCTCCCCTAGTGGAGAACTTCAGGTCTTTCCCTAGTGGATGAGACTTGTGGTCTGTAGCTTGCAATGGAGTAAGAGCCAGTGGCAGTTTTCAACTGTACCAACAGTGGAACTGCACATCATCTCGGACACGTTGTGTGTCACGAGGGCGAACTCATTCGTCCTGAGTTGCCTTTCTGACGTTTGACAATTCCCCCACAGCTCCCTGGTCTCAGGTGAACCATAGTTTGTGGTATACTTCGTCGTAGTTTATTCCATTCGAATAGAGCTGCGCCTCACAGTAGATTCATGTAAAGAAAGTCAGATTGCGTTGTAAAATGGATTAATTCAGGGGAGAATTTGTATAGCTTCCCCTCCAATGTATGCTTTGCCAATCAAACACCATTCTTTTTGTGATTTGTGCTTGTCATTTTTGTGTAAGATTAATAAATCTTGTCATTATTTTGTAAATTTAAATAAGCCACTGTTCTCATTCATACTCCGTCAACTGGTCCCTATTTTTATTTTATTGTGGTGAGTACATTGGTACAGTATTATTAAATTAATTAACTTGTTTATTAAATTGAGTTCTCGAAAGTGACCGCAGGGCTAGGCAACAATTGTGCCATGAGTAAATTCACTAGTTGGTATTTAAAAATTAAGGTTGTAGCTCACGATTTGAAGGTTGTTGAGAATATAATACTTTTATTTACGTAAAAATAATAGTATTTAGCATCACTCCGATAAACATTTATGATTAAATCAAGCGCCGGCTCCCAATTGGCGTCCCTTGGACAGGATTTAATCATGGCACTTTTGTGAGGTAGTTAGTGCGTTATCTTGCGGAGCAGGCACGTGTTTTTCTTTTTCTTTTTTTTTTTTTTTAAGCGAGACTGAGGACATCTAGAATCGGGTTTGGCGCTGTGTGTTTTATCTCAGCAATTTTTAGTACGTTGTAGTCATTTTATTTCAGTGTATGTATTGATTGCTTTTTTTTTTTTTTTTTTTTTCCATTGCCTCTTGTCAGTGACTTCTGTGTCACTTCTTGTCTGATTTTGTATCGTTGCTAACAGCTTTTGTCGAAAAAATTTGTTTATAGCAAAAGTGTGCATTATTTAAAAGAATATCAAAGTAGAGTTTATGCATTAGAGTCGGAAACTTACGTAAGTAACAATCGATTTGAATGCTTACGAGAAGCAAAGTTCTTGTGTGTAGTGAGAAAGGCTGCGCACGAATGTCGTCCAAAACGAAACACGAGTCAGCCATTGTTGCAGAAGAAGACAGAACGGCGGAAATAGTTCATTTAAATCAGTCTGTAAGCATGGCGCAATACTCCGATGATTAGCGTTCGGTTCACTCAGAAAATGAAAGTGAAAAGGATGCCGAGGTGGCAGGCTGTGTAAGTTCTGTTAATACGGAAAGAGGTGCAGAAAGATAACATAATAGTCAGATTTCGCGGACAAGGCGATACAGATCAGCTGAATCGTGGGCGTCTAGTCCTGGGTGCGTAACTGGATATGCGCAATTAGAATTGATTATTCAATTTATACAGAATGCGAAAGAAAAGGAAAAAAAGAAACGGCAGGCAAAATACCAAAGACAGGCGCTCCTCATTAATGAATTAGGGAAATTCAGGAGCGACAAGACAAGGAGGAAAAGAGACAGGACGAAGTCACGAAAGAAATTAAGGAAATTAAAAGGACAGCTGATGAGTTGCTCGAAAAGGTGAATGAGGTCAGGAATGAAGTTAAGGGTGTAAAGGCAGAGGTTGAAGACATTGGGAAAACGTCAGATGAAATGTGAGAAGCAGCGATAGAGTCCAAACGTAGAGCTAAGACAGCCAGATTAATAGCACGAGAAGCACGAAAAAATGCCTAAATTGAGTGAGATCAGGCAGCGCTGGAAAAGGCCGAAGTGAGCGCAACCAAGAAGGCTATTTCTGGTCTTAAAAAATAGAGAGAGAGTAGTTGAAAAGACCCAGGAAGAAATGTTAGACGTCAAAGGCGAGAAAACACATCGCACTATCCAGCAGAAGGCGGATGGGATGAGACAGAAGTGTGAACGGGTCGCTCGTGTAGAAATTCAGCCAGAAGTAGCAGCACGTCGCCGTAAGCTCGTTGGTCATCAGGAATGTCAAAGGCAAAATGTTGCAACTCAACCCGTAGCCACATCCCCGGCAGAGGCCGATGTACGCCAGGAACACCCGCTTAAGGTTTTGCCGCACCGGACGCCGAAAGGAAAAGCGATGGTCTGAAAATTGTCGCCTGCCGCGAAATACCTGCAAAGATATTGAAAATAACAATATATTATGCAAGAAAGGGAAAAAGGAAGAAATGGTTGAAAATGATAGCTACATACGTTGATACATATCATATACATTATTTCCCACGTCAACATGAAAATATTTCGTTACATTAAAACATTTTTAAAGCTAAATCTATGAAAACTAGTTTCTGATATAACGGTTAGAAATAAAGGAGAGTGTGCTAAGGAATGAAAGTATCACCACTTAACTCAACAGGCAGAGTTAACAAAAACCTCGATAGATTGTAAAATCTGTATATCAATCTCCAAACATTAATTTTTTAAATTTCGTTATTATAATCTTACATTGTCAATTGTTCCTGAGCCATGCAATGGTTTAATAATAATAATTATGTAATTTGCATTCAAATTTTTTTAGGTGATGAAGCCAAATAAAAGTGGAAAAATTTTGCAGGACAGTTATTTGAGACACAAAGAAAGGTTAAAAGGTGTAATGGGACAGGTTAAAAAATATCCCAAGTGGCCGTGGAGTGAATACATGCAATTTTTGAATGATACGCTTCAATCCCGTTCCACGATCAGTAATACACCAAATGTCGACATTGAAGATTCCAACCACTTGAAAACGAAATTCCTGAACCTGAAACTGTAAGTGAGCTATGTGAAACGCAAGTAGCTCCAGATTCTCCACAAGTGCCACCCCCGCCTCATAGGAAAGAAATGAAAACTGCATCTACAGTTCCAGATGATCAAACCCAAAACTGTGCAGTTGACAAAATCATTGCTCATTTGCAAAGCAAGCCTGCTAGACGTGAGTTTTCTGACATAGATAACTTGTTTCTCAGTTATACTGATACGTTCAGAAAATTCCGGCCATCAACATTAGCAATACTGAAGACAGAGCTCGGTACACTCTTCGCAAGAATAGAAATGAGGGAGCTTGGTACACCAGTTCACTCACCTGGAATATCCTCTCTCCGCTCTCCGTTGCAGTCTGATAATTCTTCCTGTTTCTCAACGAGTAATAATAAGGCAATTGGCTCAGTAGACACGTCCCCAGTTTATCACAGTATGAATCCCATTGGCTCATCAACCAAAAATTCGTTTGAAAATGCACGTCACTTCTATGACAATTACGGGTCTCATTTCAGTAACGCTAGGTGACAGTATTTGGAATCAATAACTGATGTTTGTAATGTATATTACTTATCATTATGTTTCTAATGTTACCTTACGCATTGAAATAGATTACTGTTCATGTGACATAGGCGCGAGTATATTTTTGATTAACTTATCTCAAAGAAACGGCTGATCTTTCTTCAATTTCAATAAGGCTTCTCCAGCTAGTAGTGATCTTCTCAATGTTCTGTTGCAGTTGGTCATGTAGTTCCTCGAAACTTCGTCCGAACATACTGAAATACACAAAAAATCTGTCTTCATGTGACTGCAGTTCCCTACAGAGACGGTGGTATTCACCAAATTGTTCTCTTTTTTCTTTAACTGGGTGCACCAAATAACGTCTTTTCCTTCTACTACACTGTGGTGCAATTGCTCCTCATCGGAACTACTCATTTCACAAGAAAAACCTAAAAATCACTTTAACCAGTGCAAAAGACTACTGTGAACCTGTTCTGTGGAAAACTAGGACAGCACTGGATAGCTCACACAGATCTCGCTCTGTGTGTGACACAGCCATACCGCCGACCGCCGAGAAGATCGCGCGACCGCTGCCCGCCGCTACAGACCGCGTCTTGTGTGCCAAAGCCTTTAACGGGGTAAGGCGATCTGTCGATAGCGCTCAGTCAGTGGCGCGTAGAGCAGACAGTACCGAGCCGGACCACAACTGCGCTACTCAGATATACGAAAACATTGTTACATGATTCTGATGACTCGAGACGAGAGTACAACAGTATTCAGGGATCGGTCGCCCATGAAATCTTGGGCGCACGCGCGCCAGAAGTTATACAAAGTCCAGGGGCGCAAAATTATAAATATTTCAATTTAAAACAGTTTCTCTCAATTCAGAATTTTCTGGTCTACAAAGATAAGACAATTCATTACACCACAAGTTGTGGATTGTGCAATATGGTAGGGTACTAAGCCGGCCGCGGTGGCCGTGCGGTTCTAGGCGCTTCAGTCCGCAACCGTGGGACTGCTACGGTCGCAGGTTCGAATCCTGCCTCGGGCATGGATGTGTGTGATGTCCTTAGGTTGGTTAGGTTTAAGTAGTTCTAAGTTCTAGGGGACTGATGACCTAAGATGTTAAGTCCCATAGTGCTCAGAGCCATTTGAACCATTTTTTGGTAGGGTACTACCCGAGTCAGGGCTACTAGTATACAAATTGGAATTTGTCTTTGGGTGCCTGGAAGGTTCAATAGCAGAGCAAATGCATAGCATTGAAGCGGAATTCCGCAGCTGTGGCAAATTCAGAGAGGCTTTCCTAAAGACCTACTGGTCACAGAACACCCAAGAAAGGATTAAACATGAGATTATGATAAGGAAAGTCTATGAAGCAACGGAGCCGCAGTCTGGTAAATTTTTTCGAGACGCCTGTCAGCAAGAATCGTTACCTGGACCAATCGCATAGTGATAATAAGATAATGCGACATTGCTACATGAAACTGGAATTTACGTGCCAGGAACTGCTCAATGGTAAATGGAATGACAGAACAGAGTCATTCAAAAGGGCTCTACGGGAGTTAGACTTTGTCAAGGAAGCACAAACGCGAGGGACCGAATGAGACGTAATGAACGAAATTCGAAAGGTGCATCTGGTGGAAATAATGACGGGCAAAATACAAATAGAAACAGGGCGACAAGAAACCACTACAAAGATCAAATATTTAATAATGAGCCTCAGTGCAATGATAGAAGCAGACGGGAGGCGTATGGTGGTAATTTTCAAGAAAACAGAAACAACAAGAGGAGGGAAATGTTAAATTCTAACCAGTTCATGCACCTAGTCTGGAATTCACGGCAAACAAGGAATAACGGAAGGCTTGTTAGGCGAAGTACGCAACATGACCACCACAATGACGTAGTCGAAATCAGACCACCTCACCCCTCAAACAGAAACCGCAGCAGAAGTCCGCATAGGAATTGCTCGTTACTTCATTAAGTTGGTGTCAAGACGCATTTGTTTTAAATTAATATATGTAGTCACTTACTATATTGTTATATATTTGCTTGCACTTACATTTTTGGATGATTTATTATTATAATTAGAGTATAAGAACTTCTCCTGTGACATCTGGTGAATGAGTTTGATGTTTTTAGTTTTCTGTACAGCATTTGCACTTTGATAATTTACAGCAAATTTGATACGTACTGATATTCTCTCATGCTTCACAGATGTAAACTTATTTCTTGGATAGGAATGTGCCGATTTCTCGTCTTTGGTTTATGATAAAACTGGTCGATTTAATACTTGAGCACTGCAGTATTAGTATCTTGTCACGCCACAGCAAAGGTATGTGTTGGAACAACGTGAAAATTGCATTTTTGGTTCGGAAAAAATTACACAAGTCCTGGAGAAACAATTCATCTAAGAATTTATCTTCGAGTGTAGTAATGGTTTGGTTTCTTCCGTTGATATTGTGTTCATTGCCAGTGGAGCGTATGCACAGTCTCTTCCACCATTTAAAGCGAGGAGGCGTTTGTGGTGTCACAGAAGTTGACTTATGATCCGACAGTGGAGCTTGGCGTGATTTGAATCATGCCACCGACACCGCTGGGGGCATCTTGCGAGATGAACATGGGCTGTCCACGCCAGAGGCATGTTGACGTTCGAGTATGGTTTTTCTTTTCTCACTGTGGTTCGATTAGGTTAATCGTCTGTGGAACGAGGTCTCCTCGTTGGTGATTTTCGAGAGTGGTTACACTTATGGAAAACCGACTATGGTGCGATATTTTTCGCAGGTGGTACTTTTACGTCTGTGTTTATCGCTCATGGTTTACCGCCAGTAGTGTGATAATTTTTGCCCTGTGGCATTTCGATTGTTGATCGCCAGCGCCGAGGCGCGTCGTCGGCGAGGTTTTGTATTACATGGCGTGAGCACGTCGAGTGCGAGGCAGGGTAGTACGTTTTCAGATGAATAGGAAGAAATAACGAATGAGACCGGACAAAAAAACGGTAAACAATCACAAGTCCTAATGCAGTAAAAATATTACAAACAATGGTATTTTACATATTTGCTGCAGTTGTTATTTGATGATATCTGTTCGTCGATTTCTGTCAGTTATTGGTCAGTTTCAAAGGGGAAGGTGAATTCGTGCCAGTGTCTGATCTATCCTGACAGCACAATAAGGAGTGTACAGACGTCGATGAGTGGTATTCGACCCAGTTTCTGCGCCAGACATCTGAAACAGCGTCACCATCCAATAAGTTGACATCAGGAGAAGAATCAAAGTCAAGATTAGCGGAAAGTAGAAGAGGTTAGAGGTAGCTAGACTTGGTAATGGGTAAAACATAATCAGAAGTAAGCGTCGCATGGCGTGAGAGCGCTTGAAGTATGAATATGCAGGCTGTGCTGGCTTAGCCCATTGGAGTGCATAACAGGCGTTGAGGAACTAACAGAACACTCACATACACCGCAGCAACGCCACCACTAAAAATTGATTAGTTTGTGTTTTTTAGATAAGCAGTTAAATATCAACGGTATCACAATTCTCTTCAAAAGGACCTTAGTAGTAACATTGTTTAAATGAAAGAAAGCAGTAAGGCACTTTTTTGCATTAATCATATTGTAAAGTCTTCGGAAGTGAGACATGGGTAATGCACAAAAGCGACAAAAGTAGAATACTGGCTAGTGAAATGAAGTTCCAGAGGAGCAGGTTGGGTGTAACAAGACGAGACAGATTGCGAAATGTGTATGTGAGGAAAAGACTAAGGGAGGAACCAGTACAGGACAGGATAGAAAAATCAAGACTGCAGTAGTATGGACACATGAAGAGAATGGATGAGGGAAGAATTCCAAAGAGGATGTTTGATCTGCAACTAGAGGGGAAGAGGCGCAGAGGAAGACCAAGAGATAGATGGGTGAAGGGAGTGAAGGAATGTGTGATCAGAAGAGGAGAGAACAGGACGAAGGTGGAAGAGGGGGAATGGTGGAAAGACAGAACACGATGGAGAGGCTTGTGTTCCCGACAGACCCAGCCAGTGGCTGGAAACTGTCCAAGATGATGATATTGTAAAGTCTCAACTACAAAAACGTCGTATTTTTGTTATGTTTTTCTATGTATGTGTTTTTGTAAACATTCATTGTAAAAACACAGCACTAAAATATGTACTAAGTATTGTTAAGAGGATTACGGCAGTCCAAGCGGCGAGTGAGAAGCAGACCGTGGCTGAACGTGGCTTGGTGCAGGACAAGCGCCACATGTGGCATCACAGTTGGCATGGCCAGCGCGACATAGCACTGTCTCAGGCACGGTTGCTGGTGTGATGTCACAGCAGGGTGACCATACCAGGTGAACAACCAGCTGACACGACATCACCGCATGGCCACATCAGCAGCTGTCAGCTATCAGCGACCTGTCACCCCCCCCCCTCCTTGAGGTGACAGGTCAGTCAGCCAGCTGACATTATGACAATGGGGCAGCTCAAGGGCGACAGAGGTGCACACAGAGTACCGCTAATTCCTTTCACTCATGCCAGTGGAGAGTAAAAGGAATTACATGTGCTGCTACTGAAAGCATCGGCACAGGTGCCTCGCCTGCAGCCAGCAGGTAATGGAGATTCACCCCTGATGTCATGCAATCACCAGAAGCAACCACCGTTTGATGCAAGAGTCTTGACGGACCAGACATGAATGTAAAACTGCTGCCGATGAGAAAGGAGGGGTTAGAGAGCACTGGACCAAGCAATTGATGTCTCCGAACACTTTCCACATTACTGACAACTGCTGCTGGAGGACTGTTTTCAACATGAGAGACAGTTGTTGCCCGATCTCTGGTCTGTCAATAGTCCAGCTGTCTACTAGTTGCTTCAATAGACTGGATACAAGTCCTGCCACAGACACCACTGCCACCACTGACGCTGTTAAGTAAAGGGATAACCCATCTCTAAGCACCAACTCACACATTACAGCTGCCACATTCAACCTGCTACACATCTCATGGATGTAGTGCTGTGTTTATCTTTGTGTCTAATGTAAAGTTAATTTTTGGTCTCCCTAAAGACCCTTGAGAAAGGAGCAGTAGGAGATTAAAAATGTTTGCGTTTTTTTAATTCTTATTTTTGTGTGCTTTGCTTAGTTTATTTTATTAGGTTAAATGTAACTTTTCACTTTTTTTCCTACTATGTTTGTCATGAGGGAAAACACAATTTTCAGATGTGTACTGGGGTAAAAGGTCACTCTCAACTAAAAGTCTATGATTGACAAAAAAAGTCACACACAACACACTATTATTCAAACCACTTTTGGAAATTAACTCATGTTTTTCTTTTGTCTTTGTCATTTGCGTAAAGTCTCATTATGTTTCACATGTCATTTAAATGTTAATTTATCTTAATACATTTACATCGTTGTATTAAAGGAATAGAAAGACACTTACTGTGAAATATGGTTAACAGAGGACACATGTCACAAGAACCCATACTTGACTTGCCGAGATATGCTGAATGCTTGGATAGAATTTTTCATATTATTTCTCTCTATAGAAGACTGAATCACAGTGAATGCTTGGGCAGAGAACGCTCAATGCTCAACAATACTATATTGTGGCTAGGGAAACGAATCATCTCTGACTTCAGATTCGGTGTGAACGGGTTAGTTATAAGTCTGCAAGACCTTTTAACAGTTAAATCATTGCATTTAGAGTCAGGGGTTTATTTCAAAGACCCGAGGATCAACGGGAACAATTCTGACACCCTGCAAACCACAAAACTTTTGCAGGCATGCAGCAGTGAGTGAGATATGAGCCCTGGTTTAATGAGGTCAAGATAGGGTGTGGTATTTTGTGGTTTTTGGTTGGCAAAGTTGTGGTCCAGCATGTCATCCTCGAAGACCCAGTTAAAATGTCATAATTTCTTCTGCTCAAAGTCACACTTACATCTTTATTGAAGTGTGACACTGCCAATGCCGAAATTATTGGGTAATTGGGAATTAGTGAGAGGTGGCATGCCACTCTCTCACTTTAACAACGCTGTCAGTCAAATTTTATGTCATGATCTCGGTGTTCCCCAGTACTACATTTGTTATATGTGGTTTATGACTTTTTTACATGGGGAGATTGTGGCCAGAATGTTCTTATAACTGTTGTGTAACCTGTTGAGAACTTGTACCTGAGGGGCCACAGTGGAGGTGATGAAGAACAGAAAAAGAGATGACCTGGGGTTCATCAATGTTAAATGAAGCGACCTCTGCCAGGCACTTAAATATGATTTGCAGAGTATCCATGTAGATGTAGATGTAGACGTAGATGTAGATGACTGTGAGAGTGTTTCTGGAAAGCAGCGCTCAGTGGACTATACCTGCAGAGGGACTTCTGGCCGAAGCCCTTTCCTCCTTCCGATTCAGGGTCAGACAGAAAGGCGCCAGTTTGCAAAACATTTTGCTGGGCCACACAGCAGTCCATCATGAAGACAGTCAGTTGGTGAAAAATGGGTGGAGGAAGCCATTTAAGTGAGACTGATGTAAGCTGAGCTTTTATGCAAATGGTGAGAAGGTCATAAAACTCCATGCATTCTAATGTTAGAAACTGGGGTGATATGGACAGAATGAATGGTGTACGTGTTTAGTAGTGGTGAGGCTGTAACTCTCCTGATTCCAGAGAGTCACCAAGTTCTTTTAGCGAGCGGCAAAAACATATTGTAAATGGTCGGCCCAAAAAGATTAGATCTTTCCTTAAATGAGGGACTGTGGTCCTGTCTAGGTACATGTTTTTTGCCAAAACATGGCCATGCTTACCGTAAGAACGACGCCTCTCTAGTCTAAAATAGTTTTTTTATACAAGAGAGATCTGGATTCACTGATGGGCCCTCTCATGATATACAAAGTGGAGGCTTCCCGAGTGTGAGATCCCCAGTGCTGTGTCTGGATTGGCACCAAGCCAACGGAACAGTCAAGATGCGAACTTCAGTGAGTAGAGGATATTTCCAGAATGAGATTTTTACTCTGCAGCGGAGTGTGCGCTGATATGAAACTTCCTGGCAGATTAAAACTGTGAAGAAGAGCTGCTGTGTAGTTTGGAAAATAGGAGAAGAGGTGCTGGTGGAAGTAAAGCTGTGAGGACGGAGCGTCAGTCGTGCTTGGGTAGCTCAGACGGTAGAGCACTTGCCAGCGAAGGGCAAAAGTCCCGAGTTCGAATCTCGGTCCAGCACACAGTTTTAATCTGCCGGGAAGTTTAGAGTAGAGGATACTTTCGTGGGTTTGTGCAATGTGGGAACGGTTTCGTTTATGCTAACCCGGCTCCTGTACCAAGGCTTGGTGGAAAGTGGTTGTGTTTCTTTGCCTTTTTCGTCTTCTGGACCTCACCTGGCGGAGAACTTCAGGTCTTTCCCTAGTGGGTGAGACTTGTGGTCTGTACCTTTTGGTGGACTAACAGCCAGTGTCAGTTTCCAAGTGTACCGACTGTGATACTGCATATCATTTAGGACATATCGTATGTCACGAGGATGAACTTAATGATACTGAGTCGACCGTCTGACGTTTGACTATTCCAGCACACACCGTCGTGCCTGTGAGTCAAAGTGGTTTGATCAGACCAGTGAACAGGTGCACCTCACACTGAAACCTGCCGGGATCTACGGGGTCTGATAGGGAAGTTTCCGGTGTAGTTTGCAAATTTTCGTGGACGCGTCACAACATTAAATCTATCGCAGCGCACCAATCTTCGCCCACAGCGCGCCGTTTTTTGCTGCCCCATGAATTTAAGGTGAAAGAGTGAGATATTCCTGCACAAGCGCAGGGTTGTTAAATGATATTCACAGCTCCCTGTTCTCAGCTGAATCATTGTTTGTGGTATACTTGGTCGTAGTTGATTCCTTTTTAAAGAGATGGCCCTCACATTGGATTCACGTAAACAAAGTCAGATTGCGTTGTAAAAGGGATTAATTCATGGGAGAATTAGTATAGGGTTCTTCTCAATATATGCTTTGCCAATCAAACCCCATTCCTTTTCTGATTTATGTTTGTCATTTTTGTGTAAGATTTATCAGCTAGTTGCACTTATAAAAGGATTAATAAAACTTGTCATTATTTTGTAAATTTAAATACAATTCTCTGCTTTTATTTTCGTGTGGTGAGTACTTCAACAATATAAGATTCAGACTTATTAAATTAATTAATTTGAGAGCAGTTCTAGGAGCTTCAGTCTGGAACCACGCTGCTGCTACGGTCCCAGGTTCGAATCCTGCCTCGGGCATGGTTGTGTGCGTTTTCCATAGGTTAGTTAGGTTTAAGTAGTTCTAAGTCTAGAGGACTGATGACCTCAGATGTTAAGTCCCATAGTGCTTAGAGCCATTTGAACCATTTTTGAAATTAATTTGATTATTAATTTGAGTTCTGAAAGTGACTGCAGGCATGGGCAACAAAAGTGTCATGAGTAAATACACTAATTTATATATAAAAGTTTATGGTGTAGTTAACGATTTGAAGGTTATTCAGAAGATAATACTTTTCTTTACGAAAAATAGTGACAGTTAGTATCATTCTGGCATATATTTATGATTGAAGGAAGCGATGGCTTGCAGTTTCATATCACCAAAATTATTTGCATCATGTCAGGAGCAAAGTTCGAGTTCCCTCAACTAAGGAAGGGAAGATGGAATAATTATTACTAGAACATGTATCCAGTATCTGATCAAAATTATGTGGACACCTATTAGTGGACATTAATAGGGAGTGTGTCCACCCTTCGTCTTAATGATGACTTGAATGGTGCTGAGTACACTTTCAGTAAGGATTCCGAATGTTTTTGGAAGAATGGGGGAGGAGGAGATTAGTCTTAAAGTCAGTACCGCCATTAGACTGTTGTTTATTTACAGTGCTACTTTTACACTTGCACAATCACCTTTCTGGTGGATTAGCTATTAAGTTGGTTTGAGATTTTATTAGTTAGATCACATTTAAACTCTTTGGTATCAGTAGCCTCAGACGTTGAGTGTGCGGCCTGTGTTAACGTTTCGGAGTTGCTCTGAAGACAACGGCCTTGCTGCAGTGGTCACACGGGTTCCCGTCAGATCACAAAAGTTAAGCGCTATTGGACTTGGCTCACACGTGGACTGGTGACCGTCTGGTCTGCAGGGGACTGTTGGTAAGCGGGGTGCACTCAGTCATTGTAAGGCCAATTTTAGAGCTACTTGATTGAGGAGTAGCGGCTCGGTCGATATCGTTGGGCCTTCCAGGTCTGTTGGGACGGAGTTGGAGTTGCTATGAAACAAATAGCTAAGTTTGTAGAAGTTCTTTCTAGTGATCTTCAAATGCGGTTAAGAAGCCATAGTAAAATTTCTGTTTGCCTTGAAGTCAATGCTGTTTTTTTGCCATGGTGTCGGACGTCACGTGTTCGTTAGCGACTCTATTTTCTACTGTAACCTACTTGGTTGGAAAGGTCTCAGGCCGACTAGTCGACTGAATCCCAATAGTCATGGTATACGTAAATTATCCGAAGTTCCCTTGAAATTATAGTAGTTGGGATGATGGACTGTACATTCTTGTTAACTTCTCTCTTCTCATTGTAGCACATCATTCTCCCAAACGTCTGAAGAGGTTACTAGTGCTGAATTTTCATGCTAAATTAATCTGACCCATTTCTCCTTTCTGTGTATGTGAGAGATTGATGTAAACGAGTTTATCTGTTCAAATGGCTCAAATGGCTCTGAGCACTATGGGACTTAATATCTATGGTCATCAGTCCCCTAGAACTTAGAACTACTTAAACCTAACTAACCTAAGGACATCGCACACCACCCAATCATCACGAGGCAGAGAAAATCCCTGACCCCGCCGGGAATCGAACCCGGGAACTCGGGCGCGGGAAGCGAGAACGCTACCGCACGACCGTTTATCTGTTTTTCGCGTGTCCTACTCATTAGTTAACTTTGTAATAACTGATATTTTCTGAATGGAGCCACCCTGCCATTGAAGACTGTCCCATATCGTCTCTCTCAGAGAGCTCTGAGTCACGATCCCCAAATGTATCAGTGGTCAGTGACGACAAGTAAATACACTCCTGGAAATTGAAATAAGAACACCGTGAATTCATTGTCCCAGGAAGGGGAAACTTTATTGACACATTCCTGGGGTCAGAAACATCACATGATCACACTGACAGAACCACAGGCACATAGACACAGGCAACAGAGCATGCACAATGTCGGCACTAGAACAGTGTATATCCACCTTTCGCAGCAATGCAGGCTGCTATTCTCCCATGGAGACGATCGTAGAGATGCTGGATGTAGTCCTGTGGAACGGCTTGCCATGCCATTTCCACCTGGCGCCTCAGTTGGACCAGCGTTCGTGCCGGACGTGCAGACCGCGAGAGACGACGCTTCATCCAGTCCCAAACATGCTCAATGGGGGACAGATCCGGAGATCTTGCTGGCCAGGGTAGTTGACTTACACCTTCTAGAGCACGTTGGGTGGCACGGGATACATGCGGACGTGCATTGTTCTGTTGGAACAGCAAGTTCCCTTGCCGGTCTAGGAATGGTAGAACGATGGGTTCGATGACGGTTTGGATGTACCGTGCACTATTCAGTGTCCCCTCGACGATCACCAGTGGTGTACGGCCAGTGTAGGAGATCGCTCCCCACACCATGATGCCGGGTGTTGGCCCTGTGTGCCTCGGTCGTATGCAGTCCTGATTGTGGCGCTCACCTGCACGGCGCCAAACACGCATACGACCATCATTGGCACCAAGGCAGAAGCGACTCTCATCGCTGAAGACGACACGTCTCCATTCGTCCCTCCATTCACGCCTGTCGCGACACCACTGGAGGCGGGCTGCACGATGTTGGGGCGTGAGCGGAAGACGGCCTAACGGTGTGCGGGACCGTAGCCCAGCTTCATGGAGTCGGTTGCGAATGGTCCTCGCCGATACCCCAGGAGCAACAGTGTCCCTAATTTGCTGGGAAGTGGCGGTGCGGTCCCCTACGGCACTGCGTAGGATCCTACGGTCTTGGCGTGCATCCGTGCGTCGCTGCGGTCCGGTCCCAGGTCGACGGGCACGTGCACCTTCCGCCGACCACTGGCGACAACATCGATGTACTGTGGAGACCTCACGCCCCACGTGTTGAGCAATTCGGCGGTACGTCCACCCGGCCTCCCGCATGCCCACTATACGCCCTCGCTCAAAGTCCGTCAACTGCACATACGGTTCACGTCCACGCTGTCGCGGCATGCTACCAGTGTTAAAGACTGCGATGGAGCTCCGTATGCCACGGCAAACTGGCTGACACTGACGGCGGCGGTGCACAAATGCTGCGGAGCTAGCGCCATTCGACGGCCAACACCGAGGTTCCTGGTGTGTCCGCTGTGCCGTGCGTGTGATCATTGCTTGTACAGCCCTCTCGCAGTGTCCGGAGCAAGTATGGTGGGTCTGACACACCGGTGTCAATGTGTTCTTTTTTCCATTTCCAGGAGTGTAGTTCGCCACTGCGAGATCGTGCCTGATTCTAGATTTTACGTTGCATTATTTAGCTGTTTTGTGGTATTTTGAACAAAGCAGTTACTAAACGTAGGGCCTAGATGTGTTACTTTAATAAATCAAGATCCTGGACAACCCTTTCACATGCAGTGAATGACTTATCCCCCACGACGCGTTTCCTCCTTTCTTGTTGACGAATCTGATCGAGTTTGCAAATGGATATATAGTGGACGAGCAAACGTCAATTAAATTTACCCACCTGCATGTAAACCGTGGGCTTGGTAATGAACACAGGAAAAATAACATTGTTCAGGAGTTCAATTTGCAGGTAATTCTCTCTTCAAAGGTAACGCATAAAAACATGTGTTTCGTGAAATGGAACAAGGAAAATGAATAACTAACTAAGTAAACTCTACCTCGTGGGATCAAAGATCAGGCAACAATTCATATGTTCAAGTCGTTAGTGGAAAGTACTGTCACCTCTGTAATGGAGCTCAATCGAAAAATTAAAACCGGGAGTGAATAGTGCAAGAAATTTTTTGAAAAATGCTGCTGCCATTTGACTGTATTTTTTTATATTTTCTTGTTATACAATCCAGATTTCGGCCTAACGCCAATTTAAAGCACAAAAACTGGAATAAACAGTAGAAGTGCAAATCAGAAAAGCAAGAAACATGACAAGCATGAAAAACAGTGTATAAATACCATGGTTCTTTACCTTATTTATGTGTCAAAAGACATCAGACTGGATTAAAATACAAGCCTTTATTAGAAAAGCATATCTGGTCATATAGTCCAGATCTATCATCAGCAAAAATTATAACATCTCTAAAACGCCCAAATAAGTTGCAGACTTTCATCTCTGGACCATATAGCACAGCTTTTATATGAAACTGCTAACCGATAAACAAGTCTGCGACACACTATAGTACCCGAGCAACTTCTGGAATGAACATAGATGAAATGATCTTCCAGAGATTGACTGAGAGACATCACAGTCTGCACAACGCAAACTGTGTTGTGTTGAGGAACACGGTAGCTGAAATGTACTGACAAGGTAGCTGAAATATTTATTTTGCGTGATAAATACATTATCTTTGGATACATTGATACATAAAGTTTACAGTATATAGTAAAATGTTTCAAATGGCTCTGAGCACTATGGGACTTAACATCTGAGGTCATCAGTCCCCTAGACTTAGAACTACTTAAACCTAACTAACCTAAGGACATCACACACATCCGTGCCCGAGGCAGGATTCGAACCTGTTCCACTGTAGCGCCTAGAACCGCTCGGCTACCCCGGGCGGCAGTATATAGTATGGAAGCTCACTATTGAAGTTCACATGTAAGCATCATGAAATGTCTTCACGTAATACATTAGTAAGAAACATGGCGTTTCTACCTTTAATTACAGTGAATTATGTAAAACTTAGTGCACTGTATAGGCAAGCAGTAATATGTACCGTTACAAACTGAAAAAGCAGTACGCAAATACTCCCAAAAGTCCCTCACACCAGCAAATCAACCAGATGCATGCATATTCCTTCCCGTTCCCATCATTTCGTCACCATTGCATTGTGGCTTTCTTAGTTGATTGCACTGGTGTGAGGGACTTTTGGGAGCATTTTCGTACTGCTGTTGCTACCTGTAACGATACATATTACAACCCGCCCGTATAGTGCACCATGTTTTCACTATTCTTTGTATTACAAGGTAAAAACTGTTTGTTACAAACACATTATGTTAAGACACTTCACGATGTTTACACGTGAACTTTAATAGTGGGCCTCCATGTCATATACTGTAAACACTGTTATATACCAATGTATGTGAAGATAATGTATTTATCACACAAAATTATCATTTCGGCTATCTTTTTCCCTAACATATCACAGACAGCGTTGTGCAGACTGTGATGTCTCTCAGGCGATCTTTGGAAAATCGTTTCATCTATTTCCATTCCAGATGTTGTTCAGATACAATAGTGTGGCGTATACCTGTTCACTGGTTAGCATTTTCGTATACCAGCTGTGCTATAGGATCCAGAAGTGGAAGCAACTTATTTAAGAGTTTTAGAGCTGTTATCACTTTTACTGATGACAGAGCTGGACTATAGGACCACATTTGCTTTTCTGACAAGGATTTGTACTTCAGATCAGTCTGATGTCTTTTGACGTACAAATAAGACAAAGAATCATGGTATTTATACACCGTTTTTCAGGGTTGCCCTGTTTTTTGCTTTTCTGGTTTATACTTCCACTGTTTATTCCAGTCTTTGTACTTGAAAGAGGCCTAAGGTCGAAATTTGAATTGTATCACAATAAAATAAAAATTTACAGTCAAATGACGGCAACATCTTTCAAAAAATTTACTATGACTGTGGCTCCAGCCAAAATAAAAATTATCAAGTTTAGGATATGGTGACAAACTAAGTTGTGATGGTTAGCGTACAACAAATCTTCTTTGATTCTATGGAGGAAAGGTCACATCGTGGGTAGATACATAATGCCTGCACACAGCCAAACAACATGGTGGTTGACCATCCTCTCTAACTTCTTTCCTAGTAAGCCAGTAGTGGGTAACACTACGATACATACGCATTCACGTCCATCACGGTGTTAGAGTGGCGGATTAAACAAAAGGTGGAGGAACGTTTCTGCAACATTTCTAAAGCTGACAGATAAGGTATAGACTAATTACATACTGTAGCTGAGAGGCTTTTCTCTGACATACAGAAGGCGTGGAGAAGCGACTACTTCATCCCTGTCCAGTCTCCGAAAAAAAGTTGTTAATTAAATTTAATTTACATTTTTGATCACGGATTCGGAATGCTTATGAAATTACGAATCTGATGATACCAGTCACGGGTTAATCAAGCTATTTATTCGAAAGTCGATAAAATTAATTAATGAGTAAATAATGTTAAATCACTTTTCCCAGAAATCTCAGACCGCAAGTGGCTTGCCTGAACAGAAAATCGTCGATTGGTGGGTGCAGAAAAATTTTCTGTACCATGGATTAATTACTGCTAACAGTTTTCAAGATGGCGAAATTCTGCCGAGATTCCGCAAAAATACGAGGCTTTCCGCACTCACAGAACTGGCGCCACTTCAGTCTCCCCAACTCCAGAGCGGGTAGGTCGGGCTGTCACTGGCCGGGACTTAAATGCCACAAGATCCTCTTTCTGCCGGTGTACACATGCTGAAGTGACGCGTTCGAATCCGTATAAGAGCTGACGGACACTCATAGCACCACAATTTCTTTGCAGTTCTTAGTCGGAGGCATTCTTTGCAGTTCTTAGTCATAAGCACATCGTGTGAGCAGTAGCGCAGGTGTTGCTGCCATTCTGTGTGCTTGCTTCCTTTACTTGGTAGTAGCCATGAGCAGAGGAGTTCGTTTTACTGGCACAGTTTCTCAACATAACGCTCACGGTAATTTCGGTCGCGATTTCCAAGGGATGCAACCATTGGCACCGCAGTCGACGGGCATGACAACTTTTTTCACACTGACGTGGTGAGATACTTCTAACCTGGCCTCTGTTAGAGGCAGATGTCATGGCTACTAACTACACTGCGCAGCACGATTAGGGGACCACTCTTTCGAAACCTGATAACCGCCTACCATTGCGACGCATAATTTGATATTTGGCTCAAACGTGCCTAGAACTTTCCTCTACAACGGTGCAAAAGTACCTATGGGGCGTCAAAGGAGTGCCTGACAGGCGCTAGAGCAACCGCGTGGCTGAGTGTGCGTCAGAATCTCTGACAGGAATATTTCTAACGTGCTCAACAAAGGGGCCCGCGTTGCACCGAGGGTGTTGCTAAACTGGCCGGTGGCGGGGGGGAGGGGGGGGGGCAGGAGTCTTAGGAACCGTTTGCCGTTTTATTCACACACGTGTTAATGTTAAACCTCTCTGTGATCACACCATAGGGGGGCTGAAAAAGCATAAATACCTCAGGTCAGGCTTAATGGGGCTGCAACTCCACGATGTCTTTACAGTTGGTTCAAACGCCCAGGGCGTTGTCGACAAGAAAAACTTCCTGTTGCATGCGGCACTGAGAAACGTCGTTTTCACCCCGGAGTAAACGCACTAAAAGAAATGGTACATCTTCACGTCAACCCCCCCCCCTCCTCCCCAACCCCCCAAGGTCTTTTCGTGTCTATTCTGAGCGAAGGTGTGTCTGAAGTGTTTCTCACGGCCATCCATAGGAAAACCGCAAGATTTCTATGCTGGGTGTTTGCAAATTTTGTAAATTTGTGGTAATGGTTCAAATGGCTCTGAGCACTATGGGACTTACCTTCTGAGGTCATCAGTCGCCTAGAACTTAGAACTACTTAAACCTAAGGACATCACACACATCCATGCCCGAGGCAGGATTCGAACCTGCGACCGTAGCGGTTACGCGGTTCCAGACTGAAGCGCCTAGAACCAAATTTGTGGTCAGACCGTATGGTACCAAATTGCTTAGGTCATCGGTCCCTAAGCTTACACACTACGTAACCTAACTTAACTAACTTACGCTATGGACAAAACACACACCCATGCCCGAGGGAGGGCTCGAACCTCCGACGGGGAGAGACGCGCTGGCCGTGACAAGACGCCCTAGACCGCGCGGCTATCCCGCACGGCTTGTTGGGTGTTGCAAAGGCGTCAAAAGAAGAGGTGAAATGTGGGTAAGAGGGGATGTGACGAACTTACCATCGCGCGACGCGTCCATGGTTGCATTGGGCACAATTGTGGTGAAATCTGATGACAATGTGATAGCATTATTCCCACCTTACAGCTCGCATGAACTTAGAAGCTGTGGCCTTTTTTCGCACTTGTCGACATCTTGCTATTTGAAGCGTTTCCGAGCCCGAGGGTGACGTCGCAGGGCGCCATACTGCTACACCATTACAGAAGAAGGTTGTAGGCACCTTTGAGCCAAATTTGAAACTAACACTTCGCAATGGAGGACACTTACGAATTTTCGCAAAAGTTATCTTTTATTTTTGTTGCCCAACGTATTTCCCCTTTAATGACAACTTCTAAAGTTTCTTCGCGATTTTCTGTTAGCAAACTCTATGGAGGGGCTGGACGAGTCGTTCATATGTTATGTCTTATGTATAGAGCAATTTTATCGTTTCATCTTGTAACAGGCTACCTCACATTTCCTGTGTTTTATAGTGAGGATAAATAAATTATGAACCTGTCTGTTTTCTGGTTTGTAGGATTTCCCTGTTGCGCTATATTAATACGTTTTTATTCAGCAAATACTCGTAACCTAGCGCCAGCTCTTGGCTCACGTTTGCATGGTAATTGCAACAAAAATAATTTTATAAACATATATTAGGCCTACTGAAAACTTGAAATATTAAGTATCGGTTTCTTTTTCTGTGCTATTGTGACGACGCCGATTTGTCATGGAGACTGTTAAAAGCTCTCTTTGATTTAGTTCACAAATTAAAACACCTTCTAAACTTTTCATGCTTATTATGGCCGTAGAAGCATGGACTTTTCCGCATGTACTTCTGACGAAAAGCGATTCTTGTCCCTGGAGTCGGAGGTTTTTGTTAATCCTGTCTTTCGAGTTCTTGTGGAGCTATGACCATAGAAACTTTCAGCCTCTTCCACACATTGCTTTATTTCTAACTGAGAAGTCAAATAGCAATTTTCACAGGTTTAGCTTTAAAAATGCTTTCATAATGAGATATTTTAACAAAAGAATTTATTCCGTATTTCACCCCCTTAGGGGCTGAAATCGCGAGAACATTGAAACAAGTTTTTTTTTTTTTTTTTTTTTTTTTTTTTTTTTTTTTTTTTTTGCAACCGAGCAATTAAGTATCGATGATCATGGATGTAGCTTTAAAAATGCTTTAGTAGTTCTTTAATAATTTATTTTCTAAAGAAACTTTCACCCACAATTTCACCTCCTTACGGGTTGAATTTGCAAACACGCATTTCTTCATTTATGACTGAGAAATTAAATATCAATTTTCGTAGTTCTAGTTTCTAAATTGCTTTATTAACGACATATTTTCAAAACAAACCTTACAACCTCTATTCCACCCCCTTAGGGGTGCAATTTCGAAAAATCCCTTCTTAAACGATGCCTTCAGTATAAGATCAACACCCTCTCCAAATTTGAAGTTTCTATCCTTAGCGGTTTAGGCTGGGCGATGATAAGTCAGTAAGAAAATTAATTTTCCTTTTATATGTAGAGAGTGAATCCTCTGCTGGACAAGAAGAAGCCCAATGTCACCAGCTCGAGGCAACAGAAGTTTAGTAGCTAACAGGGAATCAGCGGCATAACAGTTCATTAACTGCTTTCGCATCACATTTCATCGAGTTTCAATAAACAACGGCTGCAATACTACTACGAACAGGGAAAGAAAAAAGTTTATGGAAGCTCTTACCACAATGACCAGATTAATATGACATCTCCTTGAGCATCTTGAAATAGTTAAGTTGGTGTTGGAAGGAGCAGTGAAGGGACAGAAAGTCGAAGGGTAAGCGGACACGGGAATAAGCAGAGTGAACTGTAAAGGAGATTAAATGCAGCAGATACGTACAGTTTAAAAGGGAATGGTGATGGAAGCAGATACAGTATGTAGAGATGAGATCAGAATAAGGAAGTAAGAGATACAGATGAGCATCAGGTTAGTAAAAAGATTGATGACCAAGGAAATTTAATTTATATTGTGTTGTGCCACAGAGTTTTAGAACTTAATCCACAACTATACCACTTTCATCAGGAATTATTGACTTTTCCCCAAATGTAGGATGTGTAAATCCTTTTCCTTTACAAAGGCACCATTTGGAGCACAAATCGGGCCATCTGCCACGACTCGCGGTCGCTCGGCTGCGCGGGCAGTATTTCAGCATCCAGGGGTCGCCGCCTTGTCGGCCGTCGATGCCCTGACTGGCGCCGAAAATAAGAAAAAAAGATCAACAGCCTGCGCAGAGCACGGCTCATGATCTTCCAATAATTGGGTTTTAATTATTTCTCCCTCGCAGTAAATTAAATCAGATACGTCATGCGTCTTTTTCCCCCCGTTTTTGCGGGAACAAACAGATGCCTAATGTCGGAACATTTATAAACAATGATAGGTGAACCTTCCCACGTTGGCCGGTAATTACGCCCTGATGTAATCGGCGGTGGGCAGATTAATAAAGGGACGGGACGGGACGCCTCGCATCACGCGCGCTCGCCCCGGCTTCCCCTAACTCACGGCGATCGCTTCATTAGCGGCCGAGGGCCGGGGAGCGCACTCCCACGGAAGCTCTGCGGCGCGCGCCAGCCGCTAGGCTGGCGAAAGCGACGTGCGGCGGGTACCACTTGCGGCCGGTAACGTGCTCGTAATTGGCAGTGACTCAATTTCATCGTAGCTCAGCCAACTAGCACGAAATGTTTGTAAATTATACACACAAACTTTCCACATTAATTACTCTATTTGTAACTGAAAACTGGATCAAAATCCCTACAGTAGTTCCTGAGATTTTTAAAAGATTATGAATTCAATGTAAGTTTGTAATGAAAAGAAATGTTTTATGTGATTAATTACAAATTAACCATTTCTTACTTTCTTCCTTTACTTTTACTGTGAAACCTTGCGTCTTGCTAAATTTCATGATTCTAGGTCAGTGGAGATAATCTATAGGTTTTCAAGAGTGAATTTGTGAACTAAAATAAGTTGCCATATCTTTTGACTGCATTGACTTAGAAGCTGAAATATTTTACTCCCCTAAGGGGCGGTAGATCTTAGTATTTGACATAAATTCAAAATTGATACGTCTACCCGTTCCTGAGAAAATGGGTCTTGACAAACGGAAAGACAGTCGTATTACAAATGACAAAAAAATATTTTTTCGTGAGATATAATTATAGAGGAAAAATTTTCGTATTTTTTCCTCCCCTTTCACCGTTAAACCTTACGTCTTACCAAATTTCACGATTCTACGTCAGCGGGAAGTACGGTACCCTAGGTTTTGATGAATGAGTTTGCGAGTATCAAAAAATGTGACATAAATGGCCGTATCTTTTGATTACTTTGACTTAGAAGCTTAAAATTTTTACACCGCCAAGGGATCGTAAACATTAGTATATGATATAAAAGTAACCTTTATCCATCTACCCGTTCGTGAGAAAAAGTGGTCTTAACAGTTGGACAGACAGACAATAAAGAGATCCTTTAACGGTACCGTTTCTACCGATTGAGATACGGAACCCCAAAAATGTCGAGCCTAATAAACACTTTGAACGAAAAAGAATACCCAGAGCGCCATCTCCAAACACAGAAGTAAAATTTTGTGCTCTCAGAGTATAAGAGAACACGCACTACGCATCACATGGTTGACTTTGCAGGTGGTATTACTTCCACTTTCAGACTTGTCAAAGATGAAGCGGTTACTTGTGAGGTTGTTTTATCTCACAAATTTCTAGTGTTATCCAGTTACATCATGATATGAAGTCTGTCTGGAGCTATGAGCTACGACTGTGAGCAATTTCTTAACGTAGAATTATACTGGCGAGCTAAAACGCTAATCACCTG
This sequence comes from Schistocerca nitens, assembly GCF_023898315.1. NCBI lineage: Eukaryota > Metazoa > Arthropoda > Insecta > Orthoptera > Acrididae > Schistocerca > Schistocerca nitens. Next base: position 472,414,263 of record NC_064617.1, on the reverse strand, counting down.
CTTAATAACTTGTAGGTCTATCTTTGCAAAGCAATAGAACAGCGATTCTGCGTTGCATGTACTGGAAATAGTCTTCGTCAGGTGTCCTGAGGTACGCGGCACCAGACGTCTGTGCTCAAGTCATGCTACTGCAGTAAATTACGGCCACGTGGTCTATGGGCGCAGAGTCGCAGCCACATAGCGTCCCAGACGTGTTAGAGCAGTTACAGATCTGACGAAATTAGTAACCAAGGCATCACCGTAAGTTCACAATCATGCTCCTCAGACCACTCACGATTCTTGCCTTGTGACAAGGACAGTTATCCTGCTGAAATATGAGCGAGATCTGTCACAGGTAATCCCATAGAACTGCTGAAAAAATAAGCACGAAGGGATGCAGGTGGTCCGCAGTAATGGTCACGGAGTCCACAGTTGTCATGCTGCCTTCTATTGCCACCACAGGTCCCATGGAAGCCCAGGTGAATATCGCTCACAGCATAATGCTGCCAAGAGCGACCATACGCGGTGGCAAGGAGGTGTGGGCGCTCCCCGCTAGCTCTCAAAGAGAAGAAAATGTATGTAGTGCCGTCAGAATTTTTTTTCTTTTTTTTCTCAAGAAAATGGTTTAAAAGTCGGAGTTGATTGGGTTTTTAACAGTGACGGAACTAGAACTCTTTTATGACTACTTACAAGTCGCCATTCGTCTTCAAAATATTAAAAATACTACATACCCACAGTTCTGCCTCTAACCCCCCCCCCCCCCCCCCACACACACACACTTTTCTCTGCCTCGTGATGACTGGGTGTTGTGTACTGTCCTTAGGTTAGTTAGGTTTAAGTAGTTCTAATTTCTTGGGGACTGATGACCATAGATGTTAAGTCCCATAGTGCTCAGAGCCATTTGAACCATCTCCCCCCCCCCTCCCTCCCTACACACTATCGTACGGGTGTAGATCAACGCTGCCTCTAACAGCTTGTACGGTGCATGTTTCGAGCAAACACTTCGCCTGGATAACGGCGACCATAGACATGGTGCAACAAGAAACGTTATTCATCCGACCAGGCAAAACGTTTAAACGTGAGTCACGATTCTGTCTCGATGATCCTGTGTGCACGTCAATCAAAATTCGCGATGTCGTTGGGTCAATAGGAGAACACGTAGGTGTCGTATGCTGCGGAACTCCATGCTCCACAATGTGCACTGAACGGCGTGCTCCAAATCACTTGTGTCTGCACCAGATTGTACTCTGTTGTCAGATCTGCCACAGATCGCCGCCTATCCAGCTTTACAGAGAGAACAAGCATCCGGCCTCATCGATTTGTGATGAGCGTGGACGTCCTCCGTCCCGTCGCCTACTCGTGATTTCACCGTCCTTCAACCTCTTCAACCACGTTCCGCAGATACTCACGACTTTAGTACTCTTATTGCCGACCACCTTCGGCGTTTCCGAGATTCTCGTTCTCAGGCAATGACCAATAAGAATCTATCCTTTGACATAGTCGGTTATGAGAGATGGATGCTCAAAATGCGGCCCGTATCGACACTAGAGTGATACCAAACTCTCTCTGCTCCGCTTATACAGGTGATTTTGCTAAATCGGTACAAACTGCAGGAAACGACTCCTGAGAGGATAATTAGTAAACACGGTCATATGGACATATGGCAACAAATGCGCTCCAAGCAAGGTACACCGACTTGAAGGTAGAGATACAAAGTCTTTGACTATGTAGGCTTCAGTGGTTGAGAGCACACATGAGAACACGTCAGGAAAGTGGGTATGTTCTGATGTACTAGGGTTTTAGTTCCACACGCAAGAGGGTGGTAACGTTGTTCATGACGGTGGCAAAAAGTTTTTGCTAAAATCGCCTGAAAGTTCAACAAAACCAAGATTTTTCAGTCTTATTAGTGGGTGTATGATATCAATGTGACTTTCCAAGCTTTCCCATTCTTCGCTCAAAAGTGTCTTATGTAGTCACTAACTGAGATGTCCGCTGTGGTCCTTAGGACGACCTCCACAAGCATATATTACAAGCTGTCTTCTATACTGAGGCTTTAATAGAAGCAATGAGTTAAGTCGTCTGCTCACATACGTGATCCTAGCCGATGTATACCTTACTGTCTATGGGACTACCTCTGACAGAGCCGGCCGAGGTGGCCGAGAGCTTCTAGGCGCTACAGTCTGGAACCGCGTGACCGTACGGTCGCAGGTTCGAGTCCTGCCTCGAGCATGGATGTGTGTGATGTCCTTAGGTTAGTTAGGTTTAAGAAGTTCTAAGTGCTAGGGGACTGATGTCCTCAGATGTTAAGCCCCATAGTGCTCAGAGCCATTTGAAACATTTTGAGCCATTTGACCAAAAATAACATCAGTTATGCACCTAAATTAGAGACTTATCAGAAACCAACCACAACAGAGAGCATTATTAATGCACATTCCTATGATCCAAAATCGCAAAAATAAACTATTTTCTTGCTGTATCACTTATAAACATGCCTTTGGAACACGATACAATACAAAGAGAGATACAAATCCCAAATATGTTGCAGAACGATATGATTTTGATCCTAAAATTGATACATACCTGTATGAGAAACACACTAAGCTTACACAAACCACCATATCTAAGGAAATACCGCTAACAAGATAATTACGAGCAAAATAAAAATTTATACTTATACCTACTACGCATCTAGGAACGATACCTCACACAATTAATGCTTTACTAAGACACACTAACAATAAATTTACATGCCAGAAGCGATACTTCTTCGAACACTAATACGCTCTGTACGAGCAAAACCAACCACGTATAAAACCCAGGGATATATATATAACTCAATGTAAAGTACATGATAAATTCGATACAGGTGAAACTGGATGGAATTTCAATATTCGGTACGGAGAACACATTATAGTCCGCGACAGTAGCCCACTAGCTTCCTTCCAACACTTCAAAACAGAACAACATACAGTGGACAGGCTGTCAAGGTTTTACACATCGCACAAACAGAACTACTAATTAGTATTCTTGAAGAAGTCGAAATATATTCACACACACACAATTAACCTCAAGATATTCTAAATGAACAGATCGATTTGGAACACAACCATTGCATATAACTTTTTATTGGAATTATCCTTCCAAATAAGAGACGAGTAGAAAAACAAAACCTACAAACATATCAGAGATCATGCGACAACGAAATCAAAAGTAACCACTGGACAGCTTGCATTTATAAAAACAACATCGGGAAATTGTCACAAACCTTGCGTAGCACAATACCATTTGGCATAATCAAGTACATAAAAAACAATAGGATTAAATTATATGTGATCGTAGAACAACATAAACACTAGTCATACAAACAATATAATATAGCTGATATGAACAAAGATATGACCTAGTGAATACGAAAGAAGCAAACAGTTTGTAAACATATAACATATCTGACTCAGCTGTAAACATAGCTGTCACGAAACATCATTATGAAAATAAATTTTCATAATTCTACAACTACACAAACAACTGCTTCAACAGAAAACTTTAGCATCTATTCTAGCTCCAACAGCGTCAAAAGAGGATACTTATAAAATATTGTGACAGCAGCTAGTCATTGATGTTGTACAGACCACGTGATGTACTTAGCAATAATTCTACAGTAGGTTAAATTAACTACTTAAAAATATGACTTATTGTACAAAACTATGTATTTTTCACAGATAACCTGAAAATGGCAATCGCACCGATGGAGACCTATAGTAATAAACAATATGAACAAAATAGCAACGTCTTTGGTCTCATAACGTAGTAATGAAGATCTAATCGTCCATAAAAAAGTATCGTAATGACATATTGACTAAACATAGATCTAATCGTCTTTAAAAATTAAAATGTACCCAAGAAACAGTTATAATATAGCGCTTAGAAAAATTAAAACTTAAGAAAAGAAAACACAAAATACTTCCACGAATTTTGTGGCCGAAAAACAAGCGTTTGTTAACGTGGCATAACGTGTTCGAAATCCAGAGGAGACATATATCACTTATTTGAAGCAGATCCCTTAGTCAAATACCAGTAATAAAGGAGAAAATTAAGAAAGCAAAGCTCGCCTAGAAATGGGCGTGACGTAGAATTGCAGCTTGCTGTTACCCCTTTCAAAATGTATGTATATACCAGAAGCAATGGAAAAAGCGGAAGTTGCAGAACATAAATGGACACAATTCAAGAGTTTACGAGTGATATATAATTTCTGGCTGAAAAAAACAAAATAAAAAATAAATGTCTAGTAGCTGCCAAGCTGACACAAGCCTTTTGTACTTGGCACTACTTTGGCAATTTTTATGTCGTAGTCCCTGCTTATTCTACATTTGCATCTACGTCCATTACCTCAAACCACTGGAAGATCCATGGCAGAGGGGACTTACCAGTGTATCATTTATTATCGTTTCTTCTCATTCCATTCGCTTATGGACCGCGAGAAGACTGATTGCTTAAATGCCTCTTTGTGCACTTTAATTAATGTAGTCTCTGTTCATATAGTCTCTGCAATAGGGGATTATAGTATATTCCTAGATTCCTATCTTCTATATACCAACAATTGAGTATACGACTGTCCCATTTCATATCCTTAAGAACTTTAAACGCAAGTAGTTGTCGAGTGCACAGATTCCAGTTGTGACTCATTAATAGTGTACTCATAGAATACTAAGTTTTCCCTGTTTGTGAAATGCGCAGTTTTGCATTTCTGAACATTTCAAGCAACTTGCCAATATTTGCACCACTTGAAATTTTTTTCGTCAAGATCTAAATATTTGTCCAGATTTTTTTTTCAGGCCGTACTTCGTTATAGATAACTGTATAATGTACAAAATTCTCAGTTTATACTTAATACTGCCATTAATATACAACAGAAATAATAAGGGCTCCAACACACTTTCCTATGGCCTGCCTGTCCTATTTCTACACTTGTGTTACTTCTATATACACTATCGGACCAAAAGCATCTGGACACCCTATCTACTGCTGGACTGAGCACTAGATGTCACGAAAGGCATACCCCCTTCTACCAAGAATATAAGGACACGGCGATTACTGTGTCGTCAGTAGAGAAGCAGTAATAGGAAATGGGTCAGGACAATTCAGTGACTTCGAAAGTGGAGTAGTCATTGTATGTCGCCTCAGTAAGGAACGTATCAGAGACATTTCAAAGTTTCTAAATCTGCTCATGTCGACTGTTGATGATGTGACTGAATTGGAAACGCGAAGTGATAACAACAGCTGTATCAAGACCAGACAGCACTTAGGAACTGACAGACAGGGACCATCGAGAACTGCGGAGGGTGGTTGCAAAAAATCCCATGAAAAGAGCGGAGAGAAACGCTCGTGAGTGCCAAAGCGCTACCAACAGTCCATCTAGCTTAATGATTGTGCCTAGGGATTTAAGAAGAATAGAGCACAATGATCGAGTAGCTCCTCATAAGTCACTCATTTCTGTAGTCAATGTTAAGCGATGTTTGAGGCGGTGTAAAGAGCGACATCATTGGGCAGTGGACGACTAGAAACAAGTGATTTGGGGCAATGAATCGCGGTATACCCTATTGCAGTCCGATGGAAGGGTTTGGTTCTGCGGAATGTCTGGTGAACGTTGCATGAGATTATGGTTAGTGCCAACAGTGAAGTACAGAGGACGTGGCGTTACCATAAGAGTATGTTTTTCGTGGTTACGTTGAGGTTTCAATACTGCGCCTAAGAAAACGTTAAATGTAGAAAGATATGAAAACATTTTACAATATTGTGTACTGCACGCATCAGAGGATCAGTTCGGAGTCAGTGACTGAATCAACATGACAGTGAACCCTGTTATAAAGCAGCACCTGTGAAACAATGGCGTGTGGACGACAACAGTCTTGAAATGGAATGGCCTGCCCGAAGTCCCGACCGGAAGCGAATGTAGTAACACCTTTGGGCTGAATTAGAATGTCGACTTAGCTTCAGATCCCAGCTTCTGACATATGCACCTCCACTAGTTTCTACTCTTTACAACGAATGGTGTACTACTACTCCAGAAACATTTACACACCTCATTGAAAGTATCCCGAGCAGACCTCAAACCCTCATAAAGGCAAAGGGTGAGTACACCCTACATTAATACCCGCTAATAGGTGCCTGGATTCTTTTGATCAGATAATTTATGTGAGTGACAATCCATCCAAGATAACATGCAATGTCTTTGAATTCAGAATGAGCGCTATGGGACTTAACATCTGTGGTCATCAATCCCCTAGAATTTAGAACTACTTAAACCTAACAAACCTAAGGACATAGTACACATCCATGCCCGAGGCAGGATTCGAACCTGCGACCGTAGCAGTCGCGCGGTTCCGGACTTAAGCGCCTAGAACAGCTCGGCCACCGCGGCCGCCAAGTCAGAATATGTCTGAGATTGTAGAACTTATCGATATGAAATAAACTGAACGGTAGTTTTCTGGATCACTTCTGCTGCCATTCTTGTAGACTGATGTGACCTGTGCTTTCTTTTAAACTACGGTTGGGCAACCAGCAGGCCGCAGTCCGTATCTGGATTCGGCCTGCGATTGGTTTCAATCAAGCCCGCGCAGGAAATTGTTGGGAGATAGCGTGGACATAGTGGAATACTGCAACTGCAGATTTGAAAATAAATGATAATGAATTCTCTGCGACTAGTTGCATTTATATGCACTGTAAGTAGGCTGTTTAGGTTTTCATGTTGGTAACGCCACGTAGCGCTCTGTATGAAAATCACTGACTGTGCTGTGTGCGGTCTGTGACTGATTTGCATTGTTGGAATATTTGCTATTGTAGTGTTGGGCAGTTGGATGTGAGTGTTGGGCAGTTGGATGTGAACAGCGCGTAGCGTTGCGCAGTTGGAGGTGAGCCGCCAGCAGTGTGGAGAGAGAGAGATGGCAGAATTTTGAGAGCGGACGATCTGGACGTTTGTCCATCAGAAAGAGTAAATTTGTAACACTGTATATCATCAACTGATATATATATATCAACTGATATATATATATATATATACATATGATGACTTTTGAACATTATTAAGCGAAATACATTGTTTGTTCTCCATCAAAATATTCCATTTGCTAACCGTGCCTATCAGTAGTTAGAATCTTTATTTAGCTGACAGTACTGGCGCTCGCTGTATTGGAGTAGTTCGAGTAACGCAGATTTTTGTGAGGTAAGTGATTCATGAAAGGTATAGGTTATTGTTAGTCAGGCCATTCTTTTGTAGGGATAATTGAAAGTCAGATTGCGTTGCGCTAAGAAAAATATTGAGTGTCAGTTCATTGATGATCAGAATAAGTAAAGAGAGAGAATTCATACATTTTTCTAAGGGGACGTTACAGCGTTTATTTTTCCGTGAGGACTTTTCAAGAAGCCTGTCATGCCATCTTCAGATGTCAACATTTGTTTACGTGTTGTGAAAACTGTTCCTTCACTAACAGGGTGGCAAAAATCTGCAAAGGAAGTTTTTAAGACAGCTATTGTAAAAAGTCATAACTAAGGAAACAATGTTCACGACGCGTTACTAAATGTAAACATCTGAAGAACAGGTGGAGATAAAACGCGGTGGTCTAGCGGTTCTGGCGCTGCAGTCCGGAACCGCGGGATTGCTACGGTCGCAGGTTCGAATCCTGCCTCGGGCATGGGTGTGTGTGATGTCCTTAGGTTAGTTAGGTTTAAGTAGTTCTAAGTTCTAGGGGACTTATGACCTAAGATGTTGAGTCCCATAGTGCTCAGAGCCATTTGAACCATTTGGAGATAAAATGAATTTACTATCAAAAACGTGTGTTTTGGGGAATAATCCGCGACGTAACAAATCGGGAAAGGGATGCCATTCAAATCGTTGCGTTACCGCAGCAGAATTAACAACATGCACGCTATAGTTTTGATTTTATACGCTAGGAGCACTGCTGCCGCGTTACGTGACAAGGTGGCCCGCGAACTAATTCAGTGTGTAGCTCAGCTGGTGGGTCACCAAAGCCTTCCCAGGTCTGTTCTAAATACTAGGCACAGTTATTTATTCGAGGAATCTATGATATATATTGGTTAAAAGAGGAGCTAACCAATCCGCTAATACTGTATAGAATATGACAGAAACGATTATTGCATCTTATTTATCTTATTTGGCTGGATTAGTCTCAGACAACCGCGTCTCTGATTTTCCTACCACAGAAATACGGAGGCGGTTACCCTGATCGAGACCAGGACCTCCGCGTCGGTAGCGAGAAAATCTCGACATCGGGTTACGACACAGAGCACAAGACACATGAAACCCGCAAGCGAGCTCGGTCCCGCCTCGCACCGTGTGACGGACGGTCCCTGCGTGTTCTTCCTGGACCCTGCGCCACACCCCCGGCTCGGGCAGCGCGGGTAGCGGCCCCTGTCCCTGCGGCGGCGCGCCCGCCGCAGCCGGATGTGATCCCGCGCCCGCTGGATTAGCATCGCTGACGTCACCGTGGAGGAGGGCAGGCAGCAGGATGCGCCGCCGCAGAGCGACCCACCCGTCCCCGCGGCTGCCAGGCATACCTCCACAGGCTGGAGTCGCTGTAGGGCCACACTGTAAGCTGCACAGGAAACATCAACCTTGCGTCCTGTCAGTGCGAATGATTTTACGTTAAGACAGTGACTTTTACGAATATCAAGTGAAAAATAAATTGTAAACACAGCTAACACAGTTTTTTACAGTTAAAAGCATCCCACGTCTACTAACCTAGTACACAAACAAGAAGTAATAGCAAGGTATAAAGTTCTAAGTCCTCCGGTGTGAGTATTTATTTACTTTATTTATATGTGTAACTTCTTTTTCAGGCGCAGAGGAAAGAGTTTTTTATATTTTTTGGGCATGGGGAGATGCTGATGCCTTCTTGCACATTTCAGTTACGTGCTCAAACCAATTTCGCATTTTCATCTATTAATAATACTAAACTCTTTGCTAAAAGAGGGAAGTTGATATTTGTCTCATTTAGCATTAAAGGTGTTTGGAATTCCCGATATTTCGGGCTAATGAGCGTAAAATGACCAACGGTAACGCATAAGTCTCGGTTAGTTGAGTTTTAGTCCTATGTTCTGTGTCCGTTTTGATAGTGCATACGAATCAGTACTGAAATTCTCAATACCTGTCTCCAGAGTTATAGGTTTTGCACTTAGATACAACTGGCGTTTATCAGCATACATGGGATGTATGCAGTAGGACAAAACTGATGACACATCAGTGACATACAACGAAAAGAGTGTAGGACCTAACACCGAGTCCTGTGGGACGTCTGATACTACCTCCATCCGTTGTGACTTCATGGTGCCGTAGATGACGCATTGCTGGTGAGAAGTCAGGTATGAGCGAAAACATTGCACAGCACCTAGTGAGAAATTTAAGCTGCTGAGGTGGGCAAATAAAATGTCGAAATCGACAACGTCAGAGGTTTTGCAAAAGTCTAAGAAGCACTTGATAGTCGCCTCTTGTCCATCCATGGCAAGCTTGAGGTCATCTGTCACCTTTATTATGGCTGATGCTGTGCTGTGAGGTTTACAGAAACCTGATTGGTATTCATCAAGTAGGACGTTTGTAGTAAGTAGTTTGTTACATGTTCGTGGACTATAATGTTTGAAGACCTTGGACAGTGCAGGAAAGCGCAAATACGTCGATAACCAGAGGGTGCTGTGGCAACGTCCTTTTTAGGTTGTGGCTTAACTAGTCTCTGTTTCCAAGCCTCAGGGAAAACATCTGTGATTAAAGAGTGGTTGAAGGTATCTGTTAATTGACGAACACTTGAACTGAAAAAACATACAGTAGAACTGCTAAAATGTTAAGATAATCTGCTTTTATTATAAGAATAATTGCCAACTTTTGGTATATAGAAGTCGGTAAACTGACTAAGTTTGCGTATTTTCATTCACTGCTGTTATGGGATAATTTTTTCGGATAGTTTCTCGCTTACGAAAAAAGTACTCATTAAACAAAGTAAAGTAATTAGAGTTATTCAAATTCACATGTGCAGATCTTGTAGTTATATCTTTAACCAACCAATAGGACATTTATTCACTTACACTGTACATGACTGCTGGCAGCGGTGGTCTCTGGAACGTACAGTCGCAAGAAAACTGAGCTTCTGATGGCCATGTGGCACCACCGAGAGGGAAGACCAACGTATTCGGGGTACGGGTCTGTCGCATCCTACTATGTGTGCAGCAGCAAATCTGAGCAGCACCTGGCACCGCAACGAACTGTTACCCATCAGTTACTCCAAAGACAGCTCGGAGACAGATGCCCTCTTGCGTACATTCCACTGATCCCAGACCACCGCCATTTGCGACTTCAGTGGTGTCAAGCAAGGGCTCGTTGGAGGGAAAGGGCGTTTTCTGATGAAAGCGGGTTCCGCCTCAGCGCCAGTGATGGTCGTACGTTGGTTAGAAGGAGGCTAGTTGAGGGCCTGCGAACAATCTATCTGCGTACTGGACACACTGGACATACACCTGGAGTCATGCTCTTGGGTGCGATTCCGTGTGACAACACTAGCACTCTCGTCTCTCGTGGGTATCCCACGCGCCCTGACTACAAAATTGTACCTCAATCTGGTGATTCAGCATGTTGTACTGCCATCCATGAATAGCATTCCAGGGGCGTTTTCGAGCTGGAAACGCCCGTCCACATACCACTGTTGTAACCCAACATTCTCTACAAAGTACCGACATGTTGCCTTGGCCTGCACGATCACAAGATATGTCTCCGATCGAGCAGATACGGGATATCAATGGAGGACAACTCCAACGTCATCCACAACCAGCATTAACCGCCCCTGTATTGAGCGATCAGGTGCAACAGGCATGGAACTCCATCCAAAAAATTAGCATACGGCACCTGTACAACACAATGCAAGCACGTTTATGTGCTCTCATTCAACGTTCTGGCGGTTACACAGGCTATTAATGTACCAGCTTTTCACACATGCAATGGCTTGTCTCGTGCTTACATTAATCTGTGACCTTGCATTGTCAATCACTTAAAAATGTTACTTAGACAAATATATTCCCGATATTTCATTACTCTATCTTAATTATTTTTTGGTGGTGCGATTTTTCTTCTGGCAGTGTATATCAGTTGCATGATATGAAACGTATTGATTTCTAACTCGAGCGAAAATAATCCCAATGATCAATCATATATATATAGAGAAATATAATTTAAACGATTAGTGCCCAAGGGACCTCTTTCCCTCCCACCCACTCACCACACCCCCTACCCCATTGCTCTCCCTATACACCACACCACGACCCCTTCTCTCCCCAATCCTCTTTCCTCAACCATGTCCATTTCTTCGTAGAGCTTCTAAGCAAATTGCTCTCTCAATAACAGGTCAATGTTTTACGGTCGTAAAAAACTAAACAGCCCATCACATTACACACACCCCTTCCGTCCCCCACTCCCATACCCTCTCCCTACCTTGGAAACAGATTAATCAGATAGCTTCTAATAAAATCTTGTTACATATATTTTCATTTCCCAACCACAGCTCTGTATTTTTTGCGATAAAAATGAAACAGTCAATCACATAGTTTCCTATGACAAGAATGGGTGAGATAACATGAGGCCATTTACATCCAGTGTTGTAGGAAATTATTCACCTTGCAGGTTGGAACAAGCGGATTCGTCGCTTGTCTGTCTGCCAGGTAGGTTCAAGCATTTGTGAAAAACATAGATCACAAGAAAATTACTGACATATGTAGCTCACAATACATTATGAAAATGTTCATCACATAACAAGTGAGACACATCTTACGTCCACCTACCACAAGTAGATTTCATTACAGTTTCAAAATACATCTCTAAGCAGAGAATTTCATTTCATTATCATAATACAGGGTGATTCACAAAGATATGCAAATATTTTAATATGTTATTCTACAAGTAAAACTAAAGAAAAAAGTTCATATAAACATAGGTCCGCAAATGTTTAGTTACGGAGTTACAGCTAATAAAAGATTTTGCCTGAAATTTAGCAACTTCGCTAATACGAAGCCATCGCAAAACTGTACAAGGTTAAAATAAAGCACGATTTCCATTTATTTTATTGTTATTGATCTGGTGAATCTAATAAAACATGTCCCAGACGTGTATCTGCAATAGTTTTCCAGGCGTACCTCCACATTTCACCAAACGCCATTACTTCACACTTTAAACATTTTCCCCAGAAATGGATTGGTCATGGCGCTACGCGTCTGTGGCCACCCAGATCGCCCGATTTAACACCAATGGATTTTTGTGTATGGGAATGGATGAAAGTCATAGTTTATGAGGACAAAGTCATTGCGCGTGAGGCATTACTTGCATTATGAATGCAATAGACGAAATTAAGAACAACCCTGTGAAACTGAAACGACCAACAAAATCTGTTCATACACGTGCAGCTAAATGCATTGAACTCGGTGGAGACATTTTTGAACATTTATTGTGAATGTATTATGCAACTGCATGTACACTACACACTTCCTTAACACTGAGCTTTGTTTCTTCCGGTTTAACATGAATTCACGTGTGCTATGGTATTAATAAAAGCAGATTATCTGACACATTCATACAATTTCAGTTAACGTTATTACCATCATTTTCTCAAAATTAAATTCTCTACAACTTCCATTGAAAACTTTGCGCAATTGTCTGGAATTTCAAAAAGACAAATTGGGCCATTTTATAAATTTAAAATTTTACGAAACTACTTCTTTGCTTTTCTGGATGTTCTGGAAAACTATTGCACATACACGCCTGAGACTTGTTTTATTAGATTCAACAGATCAGTGACCACAAAATAAATGGAAATCGCGCTTTACTTAAACTTCGTACAGTTTTGCGATGGCTTCATATTAGCGAAGTTGCAAAATTTCATGCAAAATCTTTCATTAGCCGTAACTCCGTAACTAAACATTTGCGGACCTATGTTTGTATGAACTTTTTTCTTTAATTTCACTTGTAGAATAACACGTTAAAATATTTTCATATCTTCGTGAATCACTCTGTATATAGAATGTGGACTGAAAGAAAAGAATAAAAGAGGAGGCCGATTGGTGGAGTTTTGTAGAGAGCATAATTTAATCATCGCTGTCATTTGATGTAACTATCATATAGGAAGAGTGTGTAAGCGCAAGAGAAATGGAGACACATAAAGGTTATGTAATGATTATATCTTGGTAATGTAGAGATTTAGAAATCAGTATTCAAGCTGTAAAACTTTCAAGGTGCAGAAGGTGACTCTATAATTCATTGCCTATGAACTGTTGATTAAAACTGAAGAAACTGAAAAAGTAGCAATTTGAGGAGTGGGGCCTGAATAATTTAAATGAACCATAAGATGTTGGCAGTTTCAAATAGGCAACGACTGACTGAAATGGGGGAAAGGGGTACAGTATAAGATGAATAGATAAGTAATTTGATGTAACTATCATAAAGGAAGAGTGTGTAAGCGCAGGAGAAATGGAGACTCATAAAGATTATGTAATGATTATATCTTGGTAATGTAGAGGTTTAGAAACCAATATTCAAGCTGTAAAACTTTCAAGGTGCAGAAGGTGACTCTGACTATAATTTATTGCCTATGAACTGTTGATTAAAACTGAAGAAACTGAGAAAGTAGCAATTTGAGGAGTGGGGCCTGAATAATTTAAATGAACCAGAGGATGTTGGCAGTTTCAATTAGGCAACGACTGACTGAAATAGGTGAAAGGAGTAAAGTATAAGACAAATGGATAACTTTGAAAAATGAAATAATGAAAACAGCAGAGTATTAAATAGGTAAAAGGACAAGATCTTTTGGAAATAATGGAATATTACAGGTAATTTAGAATTTAGCTGATGACAGCAGAAAATACAAAATGCAGCAATGAAGCACGCGAAAGGATATATAGAATCTAAAAAATGAGGTTGAGAGAAAGTGAAAAATGGCTAAGCAGGAATGGCTAGAGGACAAATGCAAGTCTATAGATACATGTACAGTAGACTCTCGATTATCCGATTTTTTTCCCTGCTGAAACGTTTCCATTAACCCGGGAATGCGCGCGAGTGCGCTATAATCTCACGTTACAACACGAGTGTAGAAAACAATGTGGTGCTCGAACACTACAAGACCTGGACTGCCTTTGTTTCAAAGTAGTGTAAGGTAATGTGAAATTGGATTGTACATTGCAAGTACCTAATTTTCACTTATATTACGACAATTCAAGCAGAATTTATTCTAAACGTTAGTTAAATGTATTAATTATGATGCTGTAATTAATTTTTGTTTTCGAACATCCTAATACATTAATTTGTACTTTAATTGACATATATAACTGACTGTGTGTGGGGTTACAGAACGGATTTTTAGATTAGGCAGCTCTCCATCCAATCCAGTAAATGACAGCTGTAAGAAACCCAGAAGTATCAGTGTAAAATCGAAAGAAATGCCTCCCACATATAAGAGTATTAAAATCCTAATGGTTAACTGCCAAAGCATTCGCAATAAGATGCCAAAGTTTGAAGCGCTCCTGAAAAGCAGTGAAGACTACACAATACTAGGCACAGAAAGCTGCTTGAAATCTGAAATCGACAGCAGAGAGATTTTTGGCGAAAATTAGAATGTAAATCGAAAGGATAGACAAATGAGAAATGGATGTGAAGTATTCGTCGCAGCAGCGAAGAAATTCAAACCCACTGAGATAGAAACTGAAGCTACATGTGAGATTGTTTGCGCACGACCCTGTATAAGGGGTAGGCATAAAATGGCAACTGGACCCTTCTGTCGCCCACCACACTCATCTCCTGGTGTAACCGAATACTGTACAGGAAACCTCACTTCACTTGTACATAAGTTCCCCGATCACACTATAGTCATCAATGGAGGCTTATTCATTCGACTACCAACTGGGAAAATATACAGTTTTGTTACTGGCTGGCGTGATAAGGCAATCTGTGAAACATTATGAATACCTTCTCTGAAAACTGCCTAGAACAGATAGTTCGGAACTCCCTTTATGATGAAAATATCTTGGATCTAATGGCAACCAACAAATAGACCTGTTCTTTTTGAGGATGTCCACGTCGAAACTGGTATCCATGATCATGACGCAGTTGTGGCAACAATGATTACCAAAGTACGAAGGGCAGCTAAAACAAGCAGAAAGATATATACGTTCGGTAGACAAGAAAAAAATCAGCAGTGTCATATCTCAATGAGGAACTTGCAACTTTCAGCACAAGGCAGGAGCATATAGAACTGGGCTGACCACGGCGTGCCACACTTCAAACGTGCAGCCCTGTGCGGGCCGCGTTTGAGCCAAGGCCTGGATTATTACTCGGCTTTGCTCGGTCCTTCTCGGAAGTATTCGGAACAGTGCGACATTTAATTTAGCATTGTGATGCGGCATTTTTCGGTCTACACAACTCACTGACTTCAGCAGGATCGTGGTGTCATGGCTATTTAGTCTTCGCTATTTGTTCGTGGTATGAAGGATGTTCACAGGTCCTGTGGCTGTTTGCACAAAAACAGGCAGTCTATCGAGCTATCAAATCATTTAAAATGAATGGGAATGACAGAAGAGAGGAATGAGAACTGCCAATTCCCATAAGTGGAGGGTTCTGCGAATTTGCTATGAAACGACGCTAAAATACCACAAAGAAAGCGTTTAAAGATTTAGTTAACAATTCAAGAACAAAAAATTACAACAATCGACAGACGGGATTCATTGTTCTGTACCTAAAGAAAAAGTCCGTGCTAAATTTTCAGGCGTGAAGCACGTGAACAAATTGGCGGTACGAATAGTAAAATTTCTGAAGTCGATCGCATTACTTCATTGTCAGTGTCAATGACGTTAAATGAAACTCGAAATCTGAAGCATTCATTGTGGCCTTGAAAGAATTACAAGGACAGTTTTACAAAGGTTTTGATGACAGTTTTATAAAGGTTTTGAGGACAATGTGAATCTTAGATCTGTTTCCGAGACTGTCAGCCTTTCCAGTTGAAGTTGCCCCTGTGCATGTGCAGATTTAACTGACTAACCTGCAAGGTAATTCCAATTATAATGACAAATCTTTTTACATTAAAACTGTCAAGGACGTCTACACTGCTTTCGTCATGTAGGGTTTCCAGTCTCCATAATGAGCTTGTAAAAGTGCTCCAATATTTCAATAGATACATTTGTAAGAAAGACCTTTTTCTGTTTATCACACTAAATGTGTCACGATTACTTAGAAACATAAGTGCGAAAATCTTTGATATTGTCTGCCTCTGTCCACATGCTGACAGTCTGCACACAACAAAAATTACGTCTCCAGTCTGCCAAAAATAATTAAATAATACTGAAAATTTGTTTTGTTTGTGATCTATGTTGTTGACAAATGTCAAATGTAAAACAAAGTCGTGCGCAGTGGAGCTGTACCGCCATTTAAATGAATCGTGTTCACCGTTTTCGCCTCTTCCCCTTCATCGTGGTCAGACAGTGTGGCGTCGCGGTGTGGCAATTGAGCAGAGAGGCTGAGCGCCTTGCACAAGTGTCTGGACATGGACCGCGAGCCCAAATCTTTGCTACCCCTCATGTAGAGGAACAATGGTTCAGGTTTGAAAGAATAGTTGACCATGCACTGGATAGTCACATACCCAATAGAACAGTTCATAATGGAAAGGACCCTCCACGGTATACAACACAATCACTGTAATGAGACTTCTAAAGAAACTGAGATGACAACACAGTAAGCATAGAACTATAGAGAGAGAGAGATGTTGAATGAAACGTATTTGGCTGTCAAGGGAGCAATGCAGGAACCTTTGCTGGCTAACGTAGCAGAATACTGTCAAACGATCTTTCACAAAGCGCAAGAAATTCTGGTCACATGTAAAGGCTGTTAGTGGTTCCAAAGATAGTGTCCAGTCTCCATGAGAATGAACAGAAACTAAAATTGAGGGTAGCAATGCAAAAGCTTAACTTCGTTCTCGAATGTTCCTGTACAAAAGGAAACCCATGATAACTGCCCTAATTTAATCCTCGTACCGTGGAAAGATGAGCGAAATCAGTATTAGTGTCAGCTGTGCTGAGACAGCTGAAATTGTTAAAGCTGAACGAAGCTCCAGGGCCTGAGGGAATATATATCAGATTCTGTATTGAATTTGCAGCTGTAATCTATCGCAGATTCCTCAAACAAGACACTGTGCCCAGCAGTTGAAAGAAAACACAGGTACTACCCCTCTATAAGAAGGACAGACATAATGAGGTATCTTGAACACAATGACCTTCTTCATGCCAACCAACATGGATTCCGAAAACACTCACCATGTGAAACCCAACTCTCACGTTTCTCAAATAACGTACTTAAAGCTTTGGATCCAGGAAATCAGGTAGATGCAGTGTTTTTGAGTTTCTATAAGCATTTGACTCAGTACCACACCTACGCTTATTGTCAAAAGTTCGATCATATGGAGTATCAAGTGAAATTCATGACTGGGTTGAGGACTTTTAGTAGAGAGGAGCCGGACGAAGTGGCCGTGCGGTTAAAGGCGATGCAGTCTGGAACCGCGAGACCGCTACGGTCGCAGGTTCGAATCCTGCCTCGGGCATGGATGTTTGTGATGTCCTTAGGTTAGTTAAGTTTAACTAGTTCTAAGTTCTAGGGGACTAATGACCTCAGCAGTTGAGTCCTATAGTGCTCAGCGCCATTTGAACCAGAGCCATTAGAGAGGACACAGCATGTTATCTTGTATGGAGAGTCAACGCCAAACGTAGAAGTAACTTCGGGTATGCCTCAGTAAAATGCCTTGGGACCCTTGCTGTTAATGTTGTATGTTTATGATCGTGGGGATAATACCAATAGTAACCCCACACTTTTTGTAGATGATGAAGTACTGTCTGGATGAAGGTATATACATATTAAGTAGGATCTTGATAAGATTTCAAAGCGGTGCGAAGATTGGCAACTTGCTTTAAATGTTCAGAAATGTAAAATTGTGCATCTCACATGTGCATGTACAGTCCTATGACTATAATATCACAGTTGGCATTGGTCACATCACCCATATACCTAGGTGTAACATTGTAGGGATATGAAATGAAGTGATCATATAGGCTCAGTTGTGGGTAAAGCAATTGGTACACTTCGGTTTATTGCTAGAATACTGGGAAAGTGCAATAATTCTACAAAGGAGATTGCTTACAAATCACTCGTGCGACCAGTTCTAGAATACTGATCAAATGTGTGAGAGATGTACCAAATAGGACTAACAGGAGCTATTGAACATATACAGGGAAGGGCAGCACGAATGGTCACAGGTTTATTTGACATTTGGGAGAGTGTTACTTTAAATGATGACTCTAACGATATACTACAACCCCCTACATATCGCTCACACAGCGATCGTGAGGACAATATTAGAATAAATACAGCATGGGCAGAGTCAATCAGTCTCCCCGTGCTCCATACGTGAATAGAAGGGGAAGAAACCCTAATAACTGGTGCAATGGAACGTACCGTCTGCCGCGCGGGATTAGCCGAGCGGTCTAGGACGCTGCAGTCATGGACTGTGCGGATGGTCCCGGCGGAGGTTCGAGTCCTCCCTCGGGCATGGGTGTGTGTGTTTGTCCTTAGGATAATTAAGGTTCAGTAGTGTGTAAGCTTAGGGACTGATGACCTCAGCAGTTAAGTCCCATAAGATTTCACACACATTTGAATATTTCGTACCGTCTGCCATGCACTTTGCAGAGTATGGATGTAGGTATCTACATCTACATCTACATTTATACTCCGCAAGCCACCCAACGGTGTGTGGCGGAGGGCACTTTACGTGCCACTGTCATTACCTCCCTTTTCTGTTCCAGTCGCGTATGGTTCGCGGGAAGAACGACTGTCTGAAAGCCTCCGTGCGCGCTCGAATCTCTCTAATTTTACATTCGTGATCTCCTCGGCAGGTATAAGTAGGGGGAAGCAATATATTCGATACCTCATCCAGAAACGCACCCTCTCGAAACCTGGCGTGCAAGCTACACCGCGATGCAGAGCGCCTCTCTTGCAGAGTCTGCCACTTGAGTTTGCTAAACATCTCCGTAACGCTATCACGGTTACCAAATAACACTGTGACGAAACGCGCCGCTCTTCTTTGGATCTTCTCTATCTCCTCCGTCAACCCGATCTGGTACGGATCCCACACTGTTGAGCAATACTCAAGTATAGGTCGAACGAGTGTTTTGTAAGCCACTTCCTTTGTTGATGGACTACATTTTCTAAGGACTCTCCCAATGAATCTCAACCTGGTACCCGCCTTACCAACAATTAATTTTATATGATCAATCCACTTCAAATCGTTCCGTACGCATACTCCCAGATATTTTACAGAAGTAACTGCTACCAGTGTTTGTCGCGCTATCATATAATCATACAATAAAGGATCCTTCTTTCTATGTATTCGCAATATATTACATTTGTCTATGTTAAGGATCAGTTGCCACTCCCTGCACCAAGTGCCTATCCGCTGCAGATCTTCCTGCATTTCGCTACAATTTTCTAATGCTGCAACTTCTCTGTATACTACAGCATCATCCGCGAAAAGCCGCATGGAACTTCCGACACTATCTACTAGGTCATTTATATATATTGTGAAAAGCAATGGTCCCATAACACTCCCCTGTGGCACGCCAGAGGTTACTTTAACGTCTGTAGACGTCTCTCCATTGATAACAACATGCTGTGTTCTGTTTGCTAAAAACTCTTCAATCCAGCCACACAGCTGGTCTGATATTCCGTAGGCTCTTACTTTGTTTATCAGGCGACAGTGCGGAACTGTATCGAACGCCTTCCGGAAGTCAAGGAAAATAGCATCCACCTGGGAGCCTGTGTCTAATATTTTCTGGGTCTCATGAACAAATAAAGGGAGTTGGGTCTCACACGATCGCTGTTTCCGGAATCCATGTTGATTCCTACATAGTAGATTCTGGGTTTCCAAAAACGACATGATACTCGAGCAAAAAACATGTTCTAAAATTCTGCAACAGATCGACGTCAGAGATATAGGTCTATAGTTTTGCGCATCTGCTCGACGACCCTTCTTGAAGACTGGGACTACCTGTGCTCTTTTCCAATCATTTGGAACCTTCCGTTCCTCTAGAGACTTGCGGTACACGGCTGTCAGAAGGGGGGCAAGTTCTTTCGCGTACTCTGTGTAGAAACGAATTGGTTTCCCGTCAGATCCAGCTGACTTTCCTCTGTTGAGTGATTCCAGTTGCTTTTCTATTCCTTGGACACTTATTTCGATGTCAGCCATTTTTTCGTTTGTGCGAGGATTTAGAGAAGGAACTGCAGTGCGGTCTTCCTCTGTGAAACAGCTTTGGAAAAATGCGTTTAGTATTTCAGCTTTACGAGTGTCATCCTCTGTTTCAATGCCATCATCATCCCGGAGTGTCTGGATATGCTGTTTCGAGCCACTTACTGATTTAACGTAAGATCACAACTTCCTAGGATTTTCTGTTAAGTCGGTACATAGAATTTTACTTTCGAATTCACTGAACGCTTCACGCATAGCCCTCCTTACGCTAACT
The DNA here is from genome assembly GCF_023898315.1 of Schistocerca nitens. NCBI lineage: Eukaryota > Metazoa > Arthropoda > Insecta > Orthoptera > Acrididae > Schistocerca > Schistocerca nitens. Next base: position 472,393,698 of record NC_064617.1, on the reverse strand, counting down.
TTGATATCGTTTAGGTTCTGTTTGTCTGAGAGGTTTTGGCTGCGTTTAAACTTGGAGTGAAGCTCTCTTTGCTTTCGCAGTAGTTTCCTAACTTTGTTGTTGAACCACGGTGGGTTTTTCCCGTCCCTCACAGTTTTACTCGGCACGTACCTGTCTAAAACGCATTTTACAATTGCCTTAAACTTTTTCCATAAACACTCAACATTGTCAGTGTCGGAACAGAAATTTTCGCTTTGATCTGTTAGGTAGTCTGAAATCTGCCCTCTATTACTCTTGCTAAACAGATAAACCTTCCTCCCTTTTTTTATATTCCTATTAACTTCCATATTCAGGGATGCTGCAACGGTCTTATGATCACTGATTCCCTGTTCTGCACTTACAGAGTCGAAAAGTTCGGGTCTGTTTGTTATCAGTAGGTCCAAGATGTTATCTCCACGAGTCGGTTCTCTGTTTAATTGCTCGAGGTAATTTTCGGATAGTGCACTCAGTATAATGTCACTCGATGCTCTGTCCCTACCACCCGTCCTAAACATCTGAGTGTCCCAGTCTATATCTGGTAAATTGAAATTTCCACCTGAGACTATAATATACTGAGAAAATTTATGTGCAATGTATTCCAAATTTTCTCTCAGTTGTTCTGTAACTAATGCTGCTGAGTCGGGAGGTCGGTAAAAGGAGCCAATTATTAACCTAGCTCGGTTGTTGAGTGTAACCTCCACCCATAATATTTCACAGGAACTATCCACTTCTACTACACTACAGGATAAACTACTACTAACAGCGACAAACACGCCACCACCGGTTCCATGCAATCTATCCTTTCTAAACACCGTCTGTACCTTTGTAAAAATTTCGGCTGAATTTATCTCTGGCTTCAGCCAGCTTTCTGTACTTATAACGATTTCAGCTTCGGTGCTTTCTATCAGCGCTTGAAGTTCTGGTATTTTACCAATGCAGCTTCGACAGTTTACAATTACAATACCGATTGCTGCTTGGTCCCCGCATGTCCTGACTTTTCCCCGCACCCTTTGAGGCTGTTGCCCTTTCTGTACTTCCCCGAGGCCATCTAACCTAAAAAACCGCCCAGTCCACGCCACTCAACCCCTGCTATCCGTGTAGCCGCTTGCTGCGTGTAGTGGACTCCTGACCTATCCAGCGGAACCCGAAACCCGACCACCCTATGGCGCAAGTCGAGGAATCTGCAGCCCACACGGTCGCAGAACCGTCTCAGCCTCTGATTCAGACCCTCCATTCGGCTCTGTACCAAAGGTCCGCAGTCAGTCCTGTCGATGATGCTGCAGATGGTGAGCTCTGCTTTCATCCCGCTAGCGAGACTGGCAGTCTTCACCAAATCAGATAGCCGCCGGAAGCCAGAGAGGATTTCCTCCGATCCATAGCGACACACATCATTGGTGCCGACATGAGCGACCACCTGCAGATGGGTGCACCCTGTACCCTTCATGGCATCCGGAAGGACCCTTTCCACATCTGGAATGACTCCCCCCGGTATGCACACGGAGTGCACATTGGTTTTCTTCCCCTCTCTTGCTACCATATCCCATAGATGTTAAGTCCCATAGTGCTCAGAGCCATTTGAATCATTTTTATAATATTGCCTTTATGCTTATTTATCTTGTACGGTCACTCTTTATATTCCTTCCACCTTTTCGTTTTCGCTTCTTTGCTAGGTACTGGTTTTCCATCTGACCTCTTGACATTCATACAGCTGCTTCTCTTTTCTCCGAAGTCCTTTAGATGTAGAATCGTAGATTGTCCGCGAAATTCGATTATCCGTGGTTTTTCAGCCCAAAATAACTGCGGATAATCGAGAGTTTTCTGTACAACTAGGAGAAAGATATACACAGCCCATAGGAAAATTAAAAAGGACTTCGGAGAAAAGAGAAGCAGCTGTATGAATGTCAAGAGGTCAGATGGAAAACCAGTACCTAGCAAAGAAGCGAAAACGAAAAGGTGGAAGGAATATAAAGAGTGACCATACAAGATAAATAAGCATAAAGGCAATATTATAAAAATGGTTCAAATGGCTCTGAGCACTATGGGACTTAACATCTATGGTCATCAGTCCCCTAGAACTTAGAACTACTTAAACCTAACTAACCTAAGGACATCACACAACACCCAGTCATCACGAGGCAGAAAAGATCTCTGACCCCGCCGGGAATCGAACCCGGGAACCCAGGCGTGGGAAGCGAGAACGCTACCGCACGACCACGAGCTGCGGACGGCAATATTATAGAAAGAGAAGAGGAAGTGTATGAAGATGAGATGGAAGATACAATACAGCGAGATGAATTTGACGGAGCACTGAAAGACGTAAGTCTAAACGAGGGACCGCGCGGACTAAGGCGTCTTGTCACGGTCCGTGTGTCTGCCCCCGTCGGAGGTTCGAGTCCTCCCTCGGGCATGCATGTGTGTGTTTTCCATAGCGTAAGTTAGTTGAAGTTAGTTTAAGTTAGGTTAAGTAGTGTGTAAGCTTAGGGACCGATGACCTAAGCAGTTTGGTCCCATAAGATTTTACCACAAATTTACAATTTTCTAAACGAGGCCCCTGGAGTAGACTAAGTTCTCTTGCAACTACTGTTATCCTCGGGAGAACCTGCCATGGCGAAACTATTCCACCTGGTGTACCATGATGTATGAGACACGTAAAATACCTTCGGCCTTCAGGAGGATTATAATTCCAATTTCAAAGATAACAGGTCCTAATAGGTGAGAATATTACCGAACTATGAGTTTAATAAATCATGGTTACAAAATACTCACTCGAATTACTTACAGGAGAATGTAAAAAACTGGTAAAAGCCACCTCAGGAAATATCAGTTTGAGTTCCACAGTAATGTAGAAACAAAGGGAGGTAATATCGAACCTACGACTCATCTTAGAAAACTGGTGCCCAACCTGGAGGAGCGTAAAGTGTAATTTTCTGAGAGGTAAAATAAAAGTAATCAATAAGTGCTCCAATCACGAAACTAAATTTTTAAAACATCATTCCTATCATCATTATTTCGTGAGATTGAAATACAGATTATTTGAGTTACCAGTAATAACTTTTTTTTTTTTGCAACACGTGACACAATGTGGTTGAGGTTACAGCTGGTGAAACGGATGTATGAATATCTTCCTTACATAGATCTTGCACTAAACACATACTTTGCACCATGCATCTGTGACAGCAAAAATGAAATATATACATCACATATACTTAAATATCTCATGACAGTGCCTTCCCCGGACTGTAGGTACCCACAGTAGATTAGAAATTGCTTCGTTATTTACCTCACAACAATAAATGTGCTTGTTGACAGCACAACACAACAATAACTATGTGATGGTTACTACACTAGACATAAGCGTTGCTATTAGTATTTTTGTTACTTTAACTATTAATAGCAATGGTAATTTCTTATAATTTCTTTGGAATCAGACATGTAGACTTATTAGGCCCACTTCTGTTCATCTTAATAATAGACCACATCACTGATGACCTAAGAAAGAAACCGGGCTGTAAAATGGGAAATAATGTAGAAAACATTATATGTAATGCATTTGGTGCTGTACTGACAGCAGATAATGAGGATAATTTACGAAGGTTGCTTCAACAGTTTAATAAAACAGCTAAGCAATATAACATGAAAATATCATCTAAAATGCTAAGAATGTGATATATCAAAAGCTCCTGTACCATGTAAATTAGAAGTAGATGGTGTGTCAGTGGAACAAGTAATGAGCTTTAACTATCCAGGGACTGTTATCACCAGCTATAAAGACTTAACCATGGAAGTGAAAAATCAAGTAACGAAGGTAGTAAGTGTAGTTGGATGGTTGCACAATACCGTATGGGGAAAGAAATGTATGACAACTCAAGGGAAAATAAAAATATGTAAAAAAATGGTGCGTCCTTTTTTGACATTTGCAGCAGAAACTAGAGCAGAAACGAAAAAGATGAAACAGAAGTTAACAGCAGTGGAAATGAAGGTACCAAGAGAGATCTAAGGAGTAATCATGTGGGACAAAAGAATAAATGTGCCGGTAAGAGAACAGTGTGGAGTATAAAATACAAATAAATGGATTGATCATGTGTAATGGATCGACCCTTCAATACAACCTGAAATTTGTGATCGTGGACGACAGCAAGGGAAACGACTATCTGGACGGTCACACAAGAGATGGACAGCAGTTGGTCCAGTACAGCCAAGGAACGAGGCAAACAAACAGTGGCAACTAGACAGCAGAAGAAGAAGAAGATAATTTATTTCAGTTCAGAAGTAAAGAGTCCAACAGTCAACTGAGTTACAAAATCTAGGCCTCAGTATAGGGCACCTATTCTAATTTGCTTGATTTTGAATGGGGGAGCTGGGAATGAAGCAAGCGCCGCTAGGGCGATGAATGATGCAGAAGCATTTTTTGTAACAAATGTCTACCCTCAGTATGCATAGTTAACTTCCTTTTCTGAGAAATACTTGTACAGGGGTTGGACAACAATATGAAAACACCACAAGAAATGGATGCTTCAACGTGAATGCAAAAGCTAGCCAAGCCTGCAGATTGCGCTGTTGTGTTTGCCCACGAACGGCACCTGCGCAACGTCCTCATTAAGTTGGAAGTGTCAATCGTTTTCAGAACATTTCTGTGTAGCTGGAATAGGCATTACTATGAAGAAATTTATTACAAATGCGTGGGCTGTAATAATAACATTATATATTCGGTCGGAGTGCATTAAGTCGGAGCTAAGTGAATTCGAACGTGGGCAAATTGTTGGTGCTTACATGGTGGCTGCTTCCGTAAGCAAGGTAGTCGAAGGGTTTGGTGTTTCAAGAGGCACCGTATCGAAGATTTATTCCGAACACTGAGAAAGCTGAAAACCGTCATTCGCCAAGTCACAGCGCGGACTAAAGTGTGTGTTAGATGATAGTGACACACGGTCACTGAGGACGACAGCTGCAAAAGTCACTGCAGAACTCACGAACACAGTCAGCAACAAAATAACGCGAAGGGAGCTCCGTAAGCTGGAAATTGCAGGACTAGCTGGGATTCCAAACCTACACATCAATGGTGCAAATGGTCGTAACAGAAAAATATGGTGGCGAAGACATAAAAGCTGTACTATGGAGCAATGGAAGAAAAGTTTCCGGGATCTGCTTAATAGGTCAGGAGTCCACTACATACAGGAGGCGCTACACGGGTAGTGGGAGCTGTGTGGAAGGGACTGGGCGGTTTCTTTAAGTTAGAGGGTCTCAGGGAACTACAGAAGCGACGTCCGTCTGAAAGTGGGCAGGTAAAACACAGTAAGGTAGTTGTAGAAACGATTGGTATTGTAGTTGTAAATTGTAGCTGAGTACGGAAAGAACCAGACCTCTAAGCCCTAATAGAAAGCACCGAAGCTCCAATAGTTGTAGATACAGAGTGCTGGCTAAAGCCGGAAATAGGTTCAGTTGAAATTTTTTCATCTATCTAACAGTGTTCAGAAAGGATAGATAAAATACAGTTGGTGGTGGTAGAGTATTTATTGCTGCCAGAAGTAGTTTGCCTTGTAGCGAAACTGAAGTAGATAGTTCGTGTGAAATAGTATGGGTAGAGGTTATACCTGACAATCGGACTAAACTATTAATTGGACTGTTTTACCGACCCCCCGACTCAGAAGGTGTGGTTGCTGAGCAGTTCAAAGAAAACTTGAGTCTCATTTCAAATAAGTACCCCACTAATACAATTATAGTCGGTGATGACTTTAATCCACCCTCGATATAATGGAAAAATTATACGTTTAAAGCCGGCGGCATGCATAAAACGTCATCCGAAATTGTACTGAATGCTTTCTTAGAAAATTATTTTGAACAATTAGTTCATGAGCGAATGGTTGCGAAAGCATACTTGACCTTTTAGCAACAAATAATCTTGGACAAATAGTGAGTATTGTGACGAATACAGGGATGAGCGACCACAAGGCAGCGGCAGATAGGCTGAATACCGCAAAGTATATATATTTTAAAAAATTGATAAGAGTGCTCTTAACGCCTTTCTAAGAGACAGTCTTCGCTCCTTCCTATCTGTTCATGTAAGTGTAGAAAAGTTGTGGAATGTTTTCGAAGAGATAGTATCGACAGCAATTGAGAGATATATACCACATAAATTAATAAATGATGGTACTGGTACCCATTGTACACAAAGTGGGTCAGATCGCTGTTGCATAAGCAGCGAAAAAAGCATGCCAAATTTAAAAGAGCGCAAAATCCCAAAGATTGGCAAAGTTATACAGAAGTTCAAAATATGGAGAAACAAATGTATGACAACTGAGGAGAAAATAAAAATATGTAAAGCAATGGTGCGTCCTTTTTTGACATATGCAGCAGAAACAAGAGCAGAAACGAAAAAGATAAAACAGAAGTTAACAGCAGTGGAAATGAAAGTACTAAGAGAGATCCAAGGAATAACCATGTGGGACAAAAGAATAAATGAGTCGGCAAGAGAACAGTTTGGAGTACAAAATACAAATAAATGGATGGATTATGTGGAAAGGATCGACCCTTGAATACAACCTAAAATTTGTGAACGTGGACGACAGCAAGGGAGATGCTTTTAATAATTTCCACAACGAAATTCTGTCTCGAAATCTGGCAGAAAACCCAAAGAGAAACTGGTCATACATAAACCAAACCAGTGGCAAGACGCAGTCAATACCTTCACTGCGCGATAACAATGGGGAAGTCACTGATGACAGGGCCACTAAAGCAGATTTATTAAACATGGTTTTCCTAAACTCCTTGATCAACGAAGACGAAGTAAATATTCCAGAATTCCAATCAGGAACAACTGCTAAGATGAGAAACATAGAAGTAGTGTAAGAGGTCCATAATTAAGGAATTTGTTGCTAGTGCACTCGAGCAGATGTAATTTCGATGGATTTCTCACGCGCTGCCTGCGATATGTAAGCTATAAGAGAATCTCAGACCAAAGAGCAGTGTTGTAAGCAGTAGGAACTGTGTAGCAGTAGGAGTAAGTTGTTGCGAGCAGTCTGGTGTATCGTGTTGGCTGGACCGGTAGTGGGGAGCGATGGCGGAGCCTGAGCGTTGTACTATAAGGTAAAAGCAGCCTCGCACATATGTAGTATTGTTATATCAAGTCCCATGTAAATGTTTAAAAAAATCTCTTAATAACAATCTTATTTATAAAAATTAACTTTTGATAATCATTCATCTCAATTTAAAGAACTTCCTAATTTCTCCAATCCATGGTCATCCCGATTATTGTAAAGAAAAATTAGTTGTTTCTTTTATACATGATAAATCTATCGGCCAGCATTGCACAGGGCTGTGCCAGAAAAATTTCTTATAGGAGCAGATATATACGCGTTATCCGGCGACCTTATTGAGGTAAGAATTTTCAATTTATTCAGAATGATCTTTCAGGGCCATGACGCAGCGCTGCTGACGTCCAAAATTCACCAGTTTAAATTAAGTCATTATTGAAAGGTTATAAGTGAGCGACAATTTTTTTTATTGAGAGGTTAGTCACATTTTTATTATTGGTAGGTTACGGAATTTATTTTGTGGGGAGGTTACAGTAGATATTCTCGGTGTAACAAAGCAGCTTAAATCACTTAATAGGCAAGACCTCCGGTCCAGATTGTATACCTGTCAGGTTCCTCTCAGAGTATGCTGATAAAATAGCTCCATATTTAGCAATCATATACAACCACTCGCGCACAGAAAGATGCATACCTAAAGACTGGAAAATTGCTCAAGTCACACTAATACCCAAAAAGGGAAGTAGGTGTAATCCGCTGAATTACAGACCTATATCACCAACTTCGATTTGCTGTAGGGTTTTGGAACATATACTATATTTGAACATTATGAAGTACCTCGAAGAAAACGATTTATTGTCACATAGTCAGCACGAATTCAGAAAATATCGTTCTTGTGAAACACAACTAGCTCTTTATACTCTTGAAGTAATAAGTGTTATCGACAGGGGATGTCAAATTGATTCCATATTTTTAGATTTCCAGAAGGCTTTCGACACCGTTCCTCACAAGCGTCTTCTAACCAAACTGCGTGCCTACGGAGTATCGCCTCAGTTGTGCGACTGGATTCGTGGTTTCCTGTCACAAAGGTCACAGTTCGTAGTAATAGACGGAGAGTCATCGAGTAAAACACAAGTAACATCCGGTGTTCCTCAAGGAAGTGTTATAGACCCTCTATTGTTCCCGATCAATATTAACGGCATAGGAGACAATCTGGGTAGCCGTCTTAGATTGTTTGCAGATGATACTGTCATTTACCGTCTAGTAAAGTCATCAGATGATCAAAACGACTTGCAAAATGATTTAGATAAGCTATCTGTATGCTGCGAAAAGTGGCACTTTACTGTGGATAGCGCGCGGGATTAGCCGACCTGTTTAGGGCGCTGCAGCCATGGACTGTGCAGCTGATCCCGGTGGAGGTTCGAGTCCTCCCTCGGGCATGGGTGTGTGTGTTTGTCCTTAGAATAATTTAGGTTAATTAGAGTGTAAGCCTAAGGACTGATGACCTCAGCAGTTAAGTCCCATAAGATTTCACACACATTTGAACATTTTTGACTGTGAATAAGGAAAAGTGTGAGTTATTCACATGAGTGCTAAAAGAAATCAGCTAAATTTCGATTACGCGATAAGTCACACAAATCTGAAGCCTGTATATTCAACTAAATACTTAGGGATTACAGTTACAAATAACCTAAATTGGAACGATCACATAGATAATATTGAGGGTAGAGCAAACCAAAGACTGCGATTCATTGGCAGAACACTTAGAAGGTGCAACAGGTCTACTAAAGAGACTGCTTACACCACGCTTGTCCGCCATATTCTGGAGTATTGCTTTGCGGTGTGGGATCCGCATGAGGTGGAACTGACGGGTGACATCGAAAAAGTACAAAGACGGGCAGCTCGTTTTGTATTATCGCGAAATAAAGGGAGATAGTGTCAGAGACATGATACGTGAATTGGAGTGGCAATCATTAAAACAAAGGCGTTTTTCGTTGCGACGGGATCTTCTCATGAAATTTCAATCACCAGTTTTCTCCTCCGATTGCGAAAACATTCTGTTGCCACCCACCTGCATAGGGAGAAATGATCATCACGATAAAATAAGAGAAATCAGGGCTCGCACAGACAAATTTAAGTGCTCGTTTTTCCCGCATGCCGTTCGAGAGTGGAACGGTAGAGAGATAGCTTGAAGGTGGTTCATTGAACCCTCTGCCAGAAACTTTATTGTGAATAGCAGAGTAATCACGTAAATGTAGATGTAGAAAAGTCATTGGTCAAATATATCTTGTTTCCCACTGTTTGCGACCTCTGGTCGATTTTATGCCTGGCGTAGGTCGTCTTATACAAAGCAGATTGCCTGCTGTCAAGAGTGGAGCATGGCGCGGTTTCGTTAATGATTTGGGCAACCATATCGTGGTATTCCATGTGTCTTATGATTACTGTGCAACGTTACATTGCTGTCAAACACCCTGGCTGATCAGATCCATCCCATGGAACAACGTTTGTTCCCCAGTGGACGACAGGGCTCCTGTGCTCCAAGGCAACTACGCGCTACTCGCACAGCTCTCATCATCCAGGACTGGTTTTGTGGGCACGACGACGAATTATCACATCTCCTCCGGCCACCAAGCCACCAGATCTCGAAATTATTGTGCCATTGTAGTCCACTTTGGAGGGAAGGGTGCATGATCGCTACCCATATCCATCATCATTACCTGAAGTTGCCACTGTTTTACGGGAAAAATAGTATAAGATTCCCTTGAAAACCTCGCAGGACCTGTATTTATTCATTCCGAGACGACTGGAATCTGTTGTGAATGCCAGTTGTTTTCCTACATCGTATTAGGCGTGGTAATGTGTTGTGTATGTGGTATTTCCATAGGTAGCACTCGCGAAGCCCTGCACATTGCTTCATCATTCTATAAAAGGAAGGTTGATGGAAGCAAGACATACCAACAGCTCACTGATTTATTGCTGTGTGATTTAATAAAACATCCACAAACTGCATATCTTTTATATTTAGTTATTTGAAAAACAGCAAGTATTAAAAGAAAATTATTTTTCATTCTAAAGTTATGTAAATGCTAACGGCGATAATGTGGCGGACGAGGAGGAGGTAAGAGGCAATATCTGATTACACTCTCTAATGGTTTCCGGAAGTTCGGGAACCACTGTCTTAGATGCTACATTAAAGAGAGGAAAACCTTCTTTTATAGCATTTGAAGGCTTAGAGAAAAAATACAGACAGCGGGAGCTTATATACACATACAATTTGTACAGAAGCAGGACGGCAGTTATAACCCATAAGAGTAGACGAGCATGAAAGGGAAGGAGTGGTCGAGGAGGTAGTGAGACATGATTCTAGTCTATCTTCAATGTTATCCACAGTGTACACTGATTAAGCAGCAAAGAAAACCAAAGAAAAAATCAAAAAACGAATTAAAGTTTGGAGAAAAGAAATTAACAATTTGACGTCTGCTGATGGCATAATTCTGTCAGAGTCAGCACTGGACTTGGAGGAGCAGTTGAACGAAATAGACACCGTCTTGCAAGGATGATAAAAGGTTAACATCAGGAAAACCAAACCACAGATAATGGAATGTAGTCGACTTAAATCAGGCGCTGTTGAAAGAAGTAGATTAGGAAATGAGACACTAAAAGCAGACGATGAGCTATCATTTTTGCCCAGCAAAATAACTGATGATGCTCGAAGTAGTTGTTGTTGTTGTCTTCAGTCCTGAGACTGGTTTGATGCAGCTCTCCATGCTACTCTATCCTGTGCAAGCTTCTTCATCTCCCAGTACGTACTGCAGCCTACATCCTTCTGAATCTTTTTAGTGTATTCATCTCTTGGTCTCCCTCTACGATTTTTACCCTCCACGCTGCTCTCCAATACTTGATTGGTGATCCCTCGATGTCTCAGAACATGTCCTACCAACCGATCCCTTCTTCTAGTCAAGTTGTGCCACAAGCTCCTCTTCTCCCCAATTCTATTCAATACCTCCTCATTAGTTATGTGATCTACCCATCTAATCTTCAGCATTCTTCTGTAGCCCAACATTTCGAAAGCTTCTATTCTCTTCTTGTCCAAACTATTTATCGTCCATGTTTCACTTCCATACATGGCTACACTCCATACAAATACTTTCAGAAACGACTTCCTGACACTTAAGTCTATACTCGACGTTAACAAATTTTTCTTCTTCAGAAACGCTTTCCTTGCCATTGCCAGTCTACATTTTATATCCTCTCTACTAAGACCATCATCAGTTATTTTGCTCCCCAAATAGCAAAACTCCTTTACTACTTTAAGTGTCTCATTTCCTAATCTAATTCCCTCAGTATCACCCGAGTTAATTTGACTATATTCCATTATCCTCGTTTTGCTTTTGTTGATATTCATCTTATACCCTCCTTTCAAGACACTGTCCATTCCGTTCAACTGCTCTTCCAAGTCCTTTGCTGTCTCCGACAGAATTACAATGTCATCGGCGAACCTCAAAGTTTTTATTTCTTCTCCATGGATTTTAATACCTACTCCGAACTTTTCTTTTGTTTCCTTTATTGCTTGCTCAATATACAGATTGAATAACATCGGGGATAGGCCATCTGCTTTCTGTACAAATTGTAAATAGCCTTTCGCTCCCTGTATTTTACCCCTGCCACCTTCAGAATTTGAAAGAGAGTATACCAGTCAACATAGTCAAAAGCTTTCTCTAAGTCTACAAATGCTAGAAACGTAGGTTTGCCTTTCCTTAATGTAGCTTCTAAGATAAGCCCCACGTGTTCCATCATTTCTACGGAATCCAAACTGATCTTCCCCGAGGTCGGCTTCTATCATTTTTTCCATTCGTCTGTAAAGAATTCGCGTTAGTATTTTGCAGCAGTGACTTATTAAACTGATTGTTCGGTAATTTTCACATCTGTCAACACCTGTTTTCTTTGGGATTGGAATTATTATATTCTTCTTGAAGTCTGTGGGTATTTCGCCTGTCTCATACATCTTGCTCACCAGATGGTAGAGTTTTGTCATGACTGGCTCTCCCAAGGCCATCAGTAGTTCTAATGGAATGTTGTCTACTCCCGGGGCCTTGTTTCAACTCAGGTCTTTCAGTGCACTGTCAAACTCTTCACGCAGTATCATATCTCCATCTACATCATATCTCCATCTACATCATCTTCCATTTATATAACATTTCCCTCAAGTACATCGCCCTTGTATAGACCCTCTATATACTCCTTCCACCTTTCTGCTTTCCCTTCTTTGCTTAGAACTGGGTTTCCATCTGAGCTCTTTATATTCATACAAGTGGTTCTCTTTTCTCCAAAGGTCTCTTTAATTTTCCTGTAGGCAGTATCCATCTTACCCCTAGTGAGATAAGCCTCTACATCCTTACATTTCTCCACTAGCCATCCCTGCTTAGCCATTTTGCACTTCCTGTCGATCTCATTTTTGAGATGTTTGTATTCCTTTTTGCCTGCTTCATTTACTGCATTTTTATATTTTCTCCTTTCATCAATTAAAATCAATATTTCTTCTGTTACCCAAGGATTCCTACTAGCCCTCGTCTTTTTACCTATTTGATCCTCTGCTGCCTTCACTATTTCATCCCTCAAAGCTACCCATTCTTTTTCTACGGTATTTCTGTCCCCCATTCCTGTCAATTGTTCCCTTATGCTCTCCCTGAAACTCTGTACAACCTCTGGTTCTTTCAGTTTATCCAGGTCCCATCTCCTTAAATTCCCACCTTTCTGCAGTTTCTTCAGTTTGAATCTACATTTCATAACCAATAGATTGTGGTCAGAGACCACATCTGCCTCTGGAAATGTCTTACAATTTAAAACCTGGTTCCTAAATCTCACTCTTACCATTATATAATCTATCTGATACCTTTTAGTATCTCCAGGGTTCTTCCATGTATACAACCTTCTTTCATGATTCTTGAACCAAGTGTTGGCTATGATTAAGTTATGATCTGCGCAAAATTCTACCAGACGGCTGCCTCTTTCATTTCTTAGCCCCAATCCATATTCACCTACTATGTTTCCTTCCCTTCCTTTTCCTACTCTCGAATTGCAGTCACCCATGACTATTAAATTTTCGTCTCCCTTCACTACCTGAAAGTAGAGAGGATACAAAATGTAGACTGGCAATCGCAAGAAAAGCATTTCTGAAGAAGAGAAATTTATTAACATCAAATATAAATTTAAGTTTTGGGAAGTCTTTTCTGAAGGTATTTGTCTGGAGTGTAGCCTTGTGCGGAAATGAAACGGGTCAGCAGCACTGGCGCTCGGCTGAGACAGCGTTTGTGTTACTGGAGAAAAATAGTTTTTGTAGCGTAAAGTGATTGTATTAAGCACATTCAATATGTAAGTTCGCTCCTTTATAATTCCTTCATCCAAGCAATTGAAGTAACCTCTAAGACAAAAAAAAAAAATGTGCAGCGCGAAGGAATTATCCGAATGGCTAAACGTTATGTACACGTACTGAGAAACAAATGATTACAGTTTCAGAAAAATTGGATGATTTATTCAAGAGAAGTAGGTCCACAAGTTCTGTAAATCAATGACGTGTTGGTCCACTTCTGGCACTTACGCGAGCAGCTCTTCGGCTTGGCATTGACTGATACAGTTGTTGGGTGTTCTCCTTATGTATATCGTGCCAAACTCTGTGCAAATGGCGCGTTAGCTCGCCAGAATCTCGAGACGCTTGAGGGGTCTTGCCCAAAATGCTCCAAATGTTCTCAGTTGAGGAGAGATCCGGCGACCTTGCTGGCCAAGGTAGGGTTTGACAAGCAATGGAAACGCTCGGCATGTGTGGGTGGGCATGCATTATCTTGTTGAAATGTAAGCCAAGGGTGGACTGCCATGCAGGGCAACAAAAAGGGGCGTAGAATATCGTCGGTGTACCACTATGCTGTTAGGATACCGCAGATGACAACCAAATGGGTCCTGCTGTGAAATGAAATGTCACACCAGACCATGACTCCTAGCTGTCGGGACGTGTGGCGGGCGACAGTCAGGTTGGTAACCCATAGCCATCTGGGGCGTCTCGAGACACGTCTTCAGCCTGGAATCTCGTTGACTGGAGTCCATTTGTCTTCAGTGACGAGTCCCCCCTTCGAGCTGAATACCGAAGACGTGTCTGAGATGCCCCAGACAGCGGTGGGGTACCAACCTCACTGTCACACGCCGTACGCTGCACTGATTCCATTTCTTTTCGTAGCAGGGTCCCTTTGTCTGTCATCTACGGGACTCCTACAGCACAGCGGGACATCGACGCTTGTTTAACACTACCTTGACCAGCAAGATCTGTTATTAAAAATGTTTGAAGCATTATGGGAAGAGCCCTCCAACCAGCTCGGGTTTTGAAGACCAAACGTTTGGACATAATTTGGGATGATACGCCTCAAGAGGACATCCATCAACTCTATTAAATGGTTCAAATGACTCTGAGCACTATGGGACTTAACATCTGAGGTCATCAGTCCTCTAGACTTAGAACTACTTAAACCTAACCAACCTAAGGACACCACACACACCCATGCCCGAGGCAGGATTCGAACCTGCGACCGTAGTGGTCGTGCGGTTCCAGACTGAAGCGCCTAGAACCGCTCGGCCACAGCGGCCGGCAACTCTATTAATTAATCCCGAATGGAATAACTTTTTGCATAAGGGCCAGAGGTGGATCCATCTCGACATTAACTTGTTCAATTTCTGACGCTCTTTTTCCTGGATAAATCATCCAATTATCTTCTGAAGCTGTAATCATTTCATGGTCTGTACATGTGCATCACATATACCGAATTCCGTCCCATTCGGATAACTCCTTCGTGGTGCTTTGTGTTTCTTTTAATTTTTTCTTAGTGTGTATTTTACTGCTATATCACTTTTAAATCACTTTCTGTTCAACACACAACTGACGTTTTCTCGAAATACATGGTGCTCGCTTCATCATCAAGTTTGTTTTACAAATAATACCAATTTACTCTGCTTTATAGCGAAACCTGCATGTAACTTGGATCGAATTATACAGGGTGATTTTTTCCAATGTTCACAAACTATAGGGACTCATCGATAAGAGGACGCGGAACAAAAAATGTCTAATGAACGTATGTCCGGAAATGCATGGTTTCCATGCCAGAGGTCATTTATCCAATCATACATTGTTACGGAGACAGCGGTCTAATAGGCGCTGTACCATGCAGCCACAGTTACAGTATGTGTTGAAAATGGTTTCTATGTGCCTTAATGCCTTAACGCATGCATGTACGCGCCGTAGCATATTCTGTCTCACACGTTCAGATCGTGCAGGCTGCATCCGAACAGCGTCTAAGGCAGCATGAATACGCTGATCCAGAAATCGCACGGGCTGAGATCCCCTCGTCCGATCCATCGACCAGGGAAGACACGACTGAAATGCGTCCGGAAGTTAACGGCGAATTGCGCTGGAGCACCATCATGTAGCAGCCACATAACCCTTCGAACCATCAACGGCACTGCTTCCAGGGGAGGCAAAGTCATCCGCAAGAAATGCCGATAGTGCCGGCCTGTTGGACAACGTGAAAGGAAGACTGGTCCCAAAATAAGGGCGCCAGTTATCCCAGCCGACACATTCCGCCTGCACCGACACTAACGATTCCCTGTCACCATACCGAAGGGGTTCTATATACTAGCCCACAGATGACTGTTATGAAAGCTGAAGATACCACTCCGCGTACAGGTGGCCTCATCTTTGAATAGTATGGGTGACGCAAATCCCGGAATCGTGCTTGCCTGGTGAAGGCACCAGTGGCAAAATCGCTTCACATGTGGAAAGTCTGTCGCTAATAAGCCCTGCACACGTTGTGACAAAGGTAGTAAAATTGTTATTAAGAATGTTCCACACGGGCGTCTGGCTTAACCTGTACTGGAGGGACAACTGCCGGTTTTGACATAGCGGTTGTCTTCCACAGTGTTAATCACTTATTCCTCCATCCCTGGTGTCCGAATATTTTGGGTACGCCTCTCATGATTTCCTGCTTCTTGAAACAACATTGTCTCACACAAACGGCGAAACACTGTTGCAAACATTCAATTTTCTGATTATTGTCGGCGGGGATAGATCGCTTGATACAACTTGCTGCCCGCCGCCCGTTGCCATTTATCTTTCCGTAAGTAAACATAATGTCGGTAAGCTCTCGATTCGAATACGGAACCATTGTGTAAAACGCTGTATCACATCCTCTACAAGGCGAGTCGGCAACAGAAGTGAACCGGACATAACATTATCAATTACTATGGCAGGGCATGACGTATGAGAGACAGTACCACCCTCTAGGAGGACACCATGCCCACTGTAACTGTGGTTGCGTGGTACACCGCTTATTAGACCGCAGTCTCTGTAACAAAGTATGACTGAATAAATGATCTCTAGCACGGAAACCATGCGTTTCCGGACATAAGTTCATTAGACTTTTTTGATACACATCCTCTCATCGATCAACCCCTATAGTTTGTACATGGTGGAAGAAACCACACTGTATAGCAATCAGTTGATTCACTTGCATTTTTCAGGCCACGTTATCAGTAATCGTGAATGGTTAATTTCTTTGCTGATGTGTATTTCACACCTTTCACTCTACGCATTATGTATTGTGATTCCGTTTCGAGAGCATACATTTCTGCTCTCTGTACTACGAATTTTCTTACAATGTCTCCCGATAATACATGTATTAAATCCACTTTCTTTTTATCTTTTTATTGACGCATCGTATGTTATAAACATTATCAACAGTCCGAAGTGTCAAACAATGTATGCACATCACGTTTAATAAAATCGTGGAGTAGTAGCTTCCAGTACTGCACCAGAGTATCCAAGTACTCCGCTAAGTACACGTTTTGTTTGTGAGCTGACACAGTTCCTCAGAAGCTATGCGCTCTTCAGTTTCAATAAGAAAAGTTTGTGCGCGTTTGTGTTTTTTTCGGGCACAGTTCATCGTTTTAATAACCGCCTAGAGTACGTCTTCAGTGCGGATAGAAACAGTGACTGCAGTATTCAGATTCAAGATGTGTTGGTGACACTCACAAGCGGTGCTGGCTTTGGTCACATATCTTGAGACTGTCTCCAATGGGCATCACTGTGGAATGCCGGACGTAGGAATCTCAGTAACGTCCAGCACGTCCCACATGTCCTCCGATCAGTCTACTAATGTGGAAACCCCGGGTAAGCCCGCACTGAGTTTGACCCCTCACCTGTGGCCGAGTTGGGAGGTCGTTCCAAGGTGTGGTAGGCAGCAAAAGACTTTCCGGGGAAAGCATGGGGGCGATCGGAGGGCCTCCCCGACTCGTCTGACGAACAGGCTGCAGGCGTCGACTGTGTCTGATAAACATCCTGAGCCAGATACAGTTACCTTTCCTATTTCAGGGGAAGCCTCTCAGCCTACGAGATCTGGACGGTCACAGAGGGTGGGATTACTGGTAATTGGGAGCTCTAAAGCTAGGTGCGTAACAGCGCCCGTTAGGGAAATGGCTGCCAAGGAATGGAAGGAATCCAGGGTGCACACATCCCAATTGTCTAATGGATGCTTCCGGATGCCCTGATGAGCACTGGCTGCAGCCAACAGCAGGTGGTGCCACATGTCGGTACTAACGATGTGTATGGCTTTGGACCGGAAGAGATCCTCTCTAGTTTCATGCGGTTAGCTGAAGTGTTAAAAATGGCCAGTCTTGACTGCGAAATGAGGGTGAATTTAACCATCTGTAGCATCGTGTACAGGACCGACTGTGGACCTCTGTTACACAGCCGAGTGCAGGGTTTGAATCAGAGGATCAAACGGTTCTGCGGCTGTATAGACTGCAGTTTCGTAGACTTGCGCCATAGGTTGGAGGGTTTTTGAAATACGCTTAATAGGTCAGTGGTCCACTACGCATAGGAAGCGGTTACATGGCTATCGATGGCCGTGTGAAGGGGAAGTGGCGGTTTTTGGGTTAGAGGGCTCTCGGGAAACTAGAGAAAGGGAATCAGTCTAAAAGTGTGCAGGGCAAATAAAGGACGAGGATAGACCTCGCAACAATCGGTATTGTAGTTGTAAATTGTCGGAGCTCTCTTGGGAAATAACAAAAGCCCAAGCACTAATAAAAAGCGCTGAAGCTCAAATCGTAATAATTAAGGAAAGCTGGCTAAAGCAGGAAATAAGTTAAACCGGCTTTTTTACAAACGACCTAACCGTCTTCACAAAGAATAGATTAAATGCACTTGGTTGTCAACTGTTTACTGCTGTCAGAAGTAGCTTATCTTGTAGTAAAACTGAAGTAAATAGTTCCTGTGAGTTAGTATGAGTAGAGGTTATACTTGACAACCGGAATAAAGTATTAATTGGTTCCTTTTAATGACCCCCCTCACCCCCCACCCAACTCAGATGGCACAGTTGATGAACAGACATCCTACTCATACAACAATTATAGTTCGTGGAGATTTCCGTCTACCCTCCATATGGTGGCAAAAGTACATGTCTAAAGTCGGTGATAGACATAAAAAGTCTCAGAAAATTATTTTGTACAACTAGTGCAGGGGCTCACTCGAAGTGTAAATGGTTGCGAAAAGTTAAGTGGTATCAACAAATAATAACTGAGCAAACAGGGAGCACCATGACGGATAGAGGGGTTAATGAGCTCAAGATGGTTGTAGCAAGACTGAATATCGTAACATACAAATCCACCAAAGATAAACGTAAAATATACTTATTTAAAAAAGCAGATAAAAATTCGCTTGATGCCTTCCTAAGAGTCTCCACTTCTTCTGGTCTGACTACGTGATGGTAGACCAGATTTAGTTAAAATTCAAAGAAATATTATCGACGGCAATTCAGAGATGTATACCAAACAAATATTTAAAGAGCGGTTGTGACTCCCATGGTACACAGAAAAAGTAAGAGAATATTGTTGCTGAAGAAACGGAAAAAGCATGCGAAATTTAAAAGAACGCAAAATCTGCAAAATTGGCTTCGTTTTACAGAAGCTGAAATTTAGCGCGACCTTCAATGCGAGATACTTTTAATAGTTTCCACAACTAAATTCTGTCTCTAAATCTACAAGAAAACCAAAGATATTCTGGTCGTATGTAAAATACACCAACAGCAAGACGCAATCAATACATTCACTGCGTGATAGCAACTGTTATGTTACTGATGACTGCCACTAAAGCAGAGGTACTAAACACGCTTTTACGAAATTCCTTCACCAAAGAAGATGAAGTAAATATTCCAGAACTCGAATCAAGAACAACTGCTAACAAGGGTACTTAGAAGTAAATATCCCCAGTGTAGCGAAGCAGCGTAAATCACCTAATAAAGGCAAGGCTTCCGGTCCAGACTGTATCCCAGTTAGCTTCATTTTCTGAATATGCTGATAGAATAGCTCCATACTCAGCAATCATAGACAACCCCTCTCTCCGGTCGAAAGATCCGTATCTGAGGACTGAACATTTACACAAGTCACACCTATACTCAAGGAAGGAAATAGGAATAATCCGCTGAATTGCGACTCATATTTCCAAAGTCGATTTGCAGAGGATTCTGGAATACATACTGTGTTCATACATTATGAATTACCTCAAAGAACACGATATATTGACAAACAGCTAACAAGGATTCAGAAAATATCGTTCTTGTGAAACACACCTACCTCTTTATTCTCATACACACATACATACATTAATAATTGCTCCATAAGTCATTAATACGACATTTCGTGATGATGTGGAACGTGTCAGTTTAACATAAGTTTTCTTTACTCAAAATAATTAAATTTTTATTTTTTATTTTTCATTTTTTTTTTTTTTTCGACAGGCGAAGTCAA
The DNA here is from genome assembly GCF_023898315.1 of Schistocerca nitens. NCBI lineage: Eukaryota > Metazoa > Arthropoda > Insecta > Orthoptera > Acrididae > Schistocerca > Schistocerca nitens. Next base: position 472,373,815 of record NC_064617.1, on the reverse strand, counting down.
ACTTATTCCACATTTTTAGATTTCCAGATGGCTTTTGACATCGTTCCTCACAAGTTATCTCTAACCGAATTCCATGCCTACGGAGTGTCGTCTAGTTATGCGACTGGATTCGTGATTTCCTGTCATGAAGGTACGTAGTTATTAACGGAAAGTTGTCGAGTGAAGCAAAAGTAATATCTGGCGTTCTCTAAGGAAATGTTATAGGCCCTCTACTATTTCTGATCTACATAAACGATTTAGGAGACAATCTGAGGAGTCCTCCTAGATTATTTGCAGACAATGCTGTCATTTATTTTTTGTAAGATAATCATACATCAAAACCAACTGCAAAATGATTTAGATATATGTATGGTATGAAAATCGGTAATTGAATATAAATAATAAAAATTGTGAAGAGGTCCAAGTGAGTACTAAAAGGTATCCACTAAATTTCCCTTACACGATAAATCACACAAATCTAAAGCCTTTGAGTTCAGCTAAATAGGGATTACAAATACGAATGCCTTGGAACCATCACACAGATAATGTTCTAGAGGGAGCGAAACGAAGACAGATTTATTGGCAGAATTCTTATTAGACGCAACGGGTCTACTAAACAGAGTGCTTACACTACGCTTTTACATCCTCTTCTGGAGTACATGGGATCCGCATCAGCTAGGGTCGACGAAGGACAGCGAAAAAGTTCAAGGAAGGGCAACTCGTTTTGTACTATCGCGATATGGTGGAGAGAGTGCCACGGATGTGATACGTGAATTAGGATGACAGTCATTAAAACAATGGCGTTTTTCATTCCGGTAGGGTCTTCTCATAAAACTTCAATCACCAATTTTCTCCTCAGAGTGTGAAAATACATTTCCTGGCGCCCACCTACATAGGTAGAAATGATCGTCATAATAAGAGAAATCAGAGCTCGCATGGAAATATTTAAGTGTTTCATTTTCCCGTGCGCCCTTCAAGCGTGGAATTATACAGAAATAGCTTGAAGGTGGGTCGGCGAACCCTCTTGATTATGAATTGCAGAGTAATCATGCGTATGTAGACATAGAATATTTGAAGTAGTTACATGATATATTAAACTGTCAGTGTCTGCTCAATAGATTTTAACATTTTTTGTCTTAAATTTCTTCATCATTTACTCTTAAAGAAAGCTACAAGATGCGTCTTAGAAATACTAAAATAGTCATGCGACATCTATGGATTTGTCAAAAGCAATGTCAAGTCTTCTCGGTTCAGTTGCAACTATATTTCCCTTAAATATGACACTGCGCTTGAAATTCAGTCTTCCAATCAAAGCAGCAGTTCCTTATCTATCTTCCCAGTGTGTTACTAACTTCACATAACTCGTTTTTTGCACCTTCTGCATAGTTTTGCCAATAACCTTGTTTTTCATTAGTTTTAAAAAGGCTTTTCAAATGCGTTTCTTATATTCATACATTTATCAGCATTCATATCACACTCAACAAATTATAACTGTTCTATATCCATAACTGGTTGCAGTTTGACATTAGTAGTTTTCAGCATAGTGTCTCCCGCAAAACGATATTTAGTCAGACAATAAGCTGGATCCAGTTCGTAACTTTAGGGGCGCGCGGAAATTTTCGAAGACATTGGAGAACAGCAAGATATAGGTTTTGAAACAAAAATCGGTGTAATCTCCTAATGTCTTGCATTCATATAAACACTGTGCTTTGTATGATCTTTGGTATTCATATAAGGTGTCTGAGAAAAGTAATGAGACTAACTTTTTAAGCCCGCATCTCGTGGTCGTGCGGTAGCGTTCTCGCTTCCCACGCCCGGGCTCCCGGGTTCGATTCCCGGCGGGGTCAGGGATTTTCTCTGCCTCGTGATGGCTGGGTGTTGTGTGCTGTCCTTAGGTTAGTTAGGTTTAAGTAGTTCTAAGTTCTAGGGGACTGATGACCATAGATGTTAAGTCCCATAGTGCTCAGAGCCATTTGAACCATTTTTTAACTTTTTAATTTACCATGGTTTTTATTTATTTATTTATTTATTGAACAACAATATACTCCCCTTCAAAGCAGTTCCCTTCGGCTGCTATACAGTGGTAGAGTGGTCGTTCCCAGTCGTGACAGCACGCACACGCGTTCGATGTTTCGTTGGGTTTTCAAGTTAGTTTCCCTGAGCGAGGTTCATTTTTAACGTGTTCTCGGCCTTCTAAAAATGTTTTGTGCCAGCGAAAAACTTGTGTTCTTGATAAAGAATGTTCAAATTTTCAAAGGTCACACTCGCGGATTCCCCAAGTTTAACATAAAACTTGATGACACAAAGTTGCTCTAAATTCCTGTGTTACAGTCTCGTAATACACAACAGAACCATTTCCTCAGTGATGACGCTCTCAAAAATCACGTCATGACTGTACTTTGCTGAAACTCGGCCTGAGCATCTGGAAAGGATGAACACACCGGTCTACACAAGCAGAACAACACAGCCTTGCTCGATCGCTCGCAGTGTTCTCTGTCTCATTACTTTTCTCCCACCCTTTGTATTTCTGATAGTTGTTTCATTGGTCGGCAAACTTCTAAAAACTTCAATTGACGGCAACTGCTCATACAACAAAACAAATTCGTAAATTACATAATCATGCGGAAACATTCCATTCTTATAAATCGAATCGAATTGTTCACAGTTGGTGAAATACCTCGTTGTTTTCAACTCATGAGGTTTCAAGTTTGAGACACGTTCTTTCTAGAATGTACGTCACAAACGTGACAGAATCTTTAAACTAAAATCTTATGCCTCAGTCATGTTCCATTACGATAGATTTAGTAAACGTTTTACACTTTTCCATATTTTTCACAACCACAGAGACATGGCCTGGATCTATTTTCACCGTTATACTAAGCTCAGTTTCTTCCACATGTTCACATATGTTCCAACTGTAAAATGAGAAAGACAACAGGTACCGTAAAATTAGGTTATCATTTAAATTACAGCTATTATGTGAAGCTTCTCTCCAAATTTTCCTCTAAAGTGACAACGACCTCTGTGTTTCAAATCAATCTGCTTAAGCTGTTCCTGTCAGAAGTGGCAAATTTTTGCAGCTCAGAATGCTACCTTCTCTTTGAGGTTAATGTTCATCTGGTTATTTCAGAGCAAATAATTTTTATGCCATCATAAATCAAATATGGCTCTTTGCTAAGCCCTTCCACACAGTTAGCACCCAGTTACAGTTGAAACTCTGAATATCCGCCACCGTAAGTACAGAGCCCGTAGACAGCAATACTGTTTGGTTGATGTATATGAATTTCACCAGAAGCACTCGCTTGTAAGAGGCATTCGATATCTACAGATCTGAGAAACGGTAGCTTCAGTTTCTTAGTATATTTTTCGTTTCTTGTATACTGCTTCTCTGCTTTGCAGATGACATTGTTGACTGGTCTGAATTCTAAACAATCAACTAACTGTGTGGCGTGAAGCGATGATTTAGGTTGAGCGGTAAGCTCCTAGGCCACAAAAATATTTAACAAAACTAAACAGTCTGTTTACTGATCCTCGAGAATACTTAATACACTGAGCATGAGTAAATAAAGGAATAAAGAGGGCGACATCTCATTAGCAAATTAAGCATTTCATAACAGGAAAACATTTCAAATTTAATTTCACCATGATGCAGTTCCGACCCTCAGGGAACGGATTCTCAGATTGGACCTTGGGCAGTTGCACAAGTAAAACAGAGAGAAGGTATACTGTAAAAGATGCGAAAGATAAAATCTTGAGTGAAGATGGGCGTCTCATGAGAATTTGCTGACGTTATCTGCAAAATTATTACCTTTGCCACATCAAGAATAATGATTAATGAGAAAAACACAAACATATTTGAAATAGTACATTCTGTCATAAAAGATAGCCTCTTGACAAATCTATTCTTCACCATCGCCATAGAACACACTTTGGTAAATAATGTCCTCCCAGAAATCAATGTTGAGAGCAGACTGATTTCTGTAGACAACGTTAATGAGTAGCGTTGGAACACTGAGAAAATATTAGAGCTCACAGATTTTTTCCGACACTGCCGGGGCAAAAATGAACTACTTTAAGTCGAGAATGTGTCAGAAGAGTTATGTCAACAGATTTGGGTAAAAAATATGGTAAAAAAGAATTAAGGACAGATGATCAAATATTTTGAGATATATTTCCTTAAATGTCCGTTGAGTATGACAGCAGATAGAGAGGAGATCCAAAGTAGGTGAACTATTACAACAAAACGGATGACTTTAACACATACAGGAAGTAAAGTTCTTAAAAACACACACACTTAATGGGTACATGCTAAGCTGCGACAAGAGATCTTCAATGGGTAGATAAATTTTGCATTCTCGGGAGTGCGATAAAGAAATAAGACGCAAAAACATACTGTAGCAAGGATTGAACAATGCAAGAGTGGTTTTTATAAAAACAAATAGTTGTAAAAGTGGAAAATATAAATCCTGAGACCAGAAAAAGATTGACGAAGTGATGCATACATTTGTGTGAAACATGGACAGCGATGGAGAAAGAATTGGAACAGTCTGGAGCCTTTGTAATCTGTTGATTGTTGAAGAACAGATGGATTAATCGAATAAGAAATCGAGACACCCTTCGATGAGTCAACGACACATGTAGTGTAATTTAAGACTTCTGTACACGGCACTGAAGAGTATGTTCACAGAAACTATGAAATTTAACATTTTAGGTTCTTTTATAATCGGAATTATCACTGCTATGCAATACTTTCTCGTAATTTTAAGTAATGTACCGACTTAACAAGAAACGTAAGTATATAACTGAGTATTCAAAGAACTGTGACTGACGCCAGAACACGGACTTACATACACTGAGAATAGAAGATAGTGCATTGAGAATGGCTAGCTACTAGCCGAAATCTGGATCTGGGTAAAAAAAATCTAAAAAAGGACGACTGATCGCTGCACTCTATAATTTATAAGTCACATAACAGTCGCTGAGTGCATCCACTTTTCGAATGGAAGGCAACCTGAGAAATTGTAAGTGGGCTGCTTCTGTGTTGGTAGCGCTGTGTAGCGCTTTGCATTGGATCTCTGACTGCGCTTTCTTTGTAAGAGACTCTGTGGCTGGTTGGACTCGTTGTTGGAAGTTAGTCGCCAGTAGTGATGGAAGTACTGTTGGGCAGTTGGAGGTGAACAGCCAGCAGTGATGGATGTTAGACGTAAGAAGTTAGCATTGATGGAGGGTAGAGGTCTGAATTGTTAGCGAAGGCTAACGATCTGTACATGTTTGACTTTGAGATTGAATATTATTCGTGATTATATACCTTTGCACTAGATGTCATGACGATTTATATTCGTGTCTGAACTGGATAACACATTATTAAGGTAAAAAATGCATTACTTGGTTTGCAGCAAAATCTTTCCTTTGCTAACCACATGCCTATTAGTAGTTAGTGGCTTTAGTAGTTAGAATATTTTATTTAGCTGGCAGAATTGACGCTCACTGTATTGCAGTAGTTCGCGTAATGAAGATTTTTGTGAGGTAAGTGCTTAATGAAAAGTAAAGGTTATTGTTAGGATTTCTTTTTAGTCAGGGCCATTCTTTTGATTTAATTATTTGAAGTCAGGTTATCCTTTTTTGAGCAGTCAGACTGCGTTGCGCTAGAATATTGTGGGTCAGTGTTAACATGATAAGAATAAGTAAACAGAAAGTACGCTCCAGTACGTTCAGTTATACTCAGAATTAAATAACGTAGAAGCTTCAACTTCCCATTTCATTCAGCAATAGAAGCAGAAAAGAATTTTGAAAATGTGTATATTTAAGTTCTTTACACATCCTGGAGACACTCCCTGTGGAATCCACCGACAATGATTTATGTAATGTACCACCCAGATGATCGATGGGGCTACCAACTGTTGTGTAAATAGTTCCACGTAGTCAGCGCGTACACAACTTTCCCAGCGCGCCCCGCTAAGCACAAAAGCGCAGGTGCAGCGTTCGTCCGTCCCCGCACTACGAGATGGCGCTGTCATAGAGACGGACCAAATTCTGCTTCCGCCGATCCGCGTATTAATATGTAACGCAGCCAATGAGATTGCTGCTAACGTAGAACCTTTTCTCCTCGCGGATCACACTCGCGCAGTGATACCTGAACGCGCGAAGTATTATAACGAGTGTACAGACCTCCGATTAGTCAGTCCGCATTTGTCTGCGCCAGTCTGTACAAGTCTGCATTAGTCTATAGTCAAGTTTCAGTCTGCGCCTAATAAGATTACCATATTCCTGTACATAGCCATGAAGATAAATGTATAGACACTTTGTCAAGTATGAGAGATATGTGAGAATAAGATTAACGTACCAAGACCAAAGGAACTTCAAATTGTCAATTGTAAATAGCATCCAGAATCAAGTTAAGTAATATTATGCTTGTTATTATTTTAATAAATGTGTGTGAAAATTAATCAAGTTCTGTTTAAAGTTAGTCACCGTCAATCTGCTACTCTTAAGCGTGCAAGTGGGAGTTCTATCGTCTGACCTAACGGCAGAAGATAAACACGCCACGATAAGAGCACGAGACATATTGCTGACATTCGCCTACTTCGTTAGAGCGACAAGTCAAATAATCTGATGGTGTGTTTACCGAAGGTCTTACAGTACGCACACCACACCAACCGTGTCTCCGTGTTCGGCGAATATTGCTGCGGCAGGCCTCCGCAGCAGGCGCCTGGTTCGCGCACCCACGCTGACTGCTCTTCATCGGCGATGAAGCCTGGAATCTGCACGCCAGTACCGCAACTGGACGTCAACTGAGTGACGACAAGCGGCCTTTAAAGATGAATCACGTTTAATGCTCCACTGGACGGATTTGCGTTGGCTTATACGGGCGAATCGTCTGACAACAAACACCATGCAGCAACGGTCGGAAGGGTCCAGGCCAGAGGACGGATCTAATGAATGTTTTCGTGGTATTCGCTAGTTGATCTCGTCATTCTGGAAGGCATAATGGGTCAACACAAGTATGTCTCTATCCTTGGGGACCATGTACACGCCTACATGCAGTTTGTTTTTCCTCGGCACGACAGCATCTACCAGCAGGACAATGCAACGTGTCACAGGGCTCACAGTGTACGTGCATGGTTCGAAGAGAAAAAGGATGAGTTTACTCCCTGGCCAACAAACTCTACGGATTGAAACCCAACCGGGAATTTGTGGGCCACCTCGAAAAGACTGTTCGCGCCATGGACCCACAACCGAGAAACCTAGCTAAGCTGTTCACGGCACTAGACTTGACACGGCTCCGAATCCCTGTGGGTACCATCCCTCACGTTTCACAGTGGCCCGCGCTGCAAAATGAGGTTACTCTGACTTTTTGACATGTAGTCTCATTAATGTGACTGGACAGTCACCCGGTAGCTGAATGCTCAGCGTGACGGATTGTCAATCCTCTGGCCCTGCGTTCGATTCCCTGCTGGGTAGGGGAATTTTCTCCGCCCAGGGACTGGGTGTTGTGTTGTCCTCATCATCATCCTATCATCCTCATCGACTGCAGGTCGCCGAAGTGGCGTCAGCGCACGGCGACGGGGGCCCTAGCCATACGATTGAATACATAAGTGTAAAATCCAGAGTTATAACAGCAAGGAAATCACTTCTGAAAAAAGATAAATTTGTTAATGTTTAAATTTAAGGATTAGGTTGTCTTCTCTAAACGTGTTTGTCGGGAGTACAGCCTTGTATGAAAATGAAACGTTGACGATAAACATTTCAGACATGAAGAGACCAGAAAACTTCGAAATATGCTACAGAAGAATGTTGAACACTAGATATGTATGTTGGATCGGTAATGAAATGGTCCTGAATCGGGTGTGGGGAAAATAAATCAGCGCACAACTTGACTAAAACAAGCGTTCAGTTGATAGGACAAGTCCTCAGGCATGAAGGAATCGTAAACTTGGTAATGGAGTGAAGTGAGGGGGATACAGATTGTAGAGGGAGATCAAAGTTTGACTGTAGAAAGCAGGATCAAATGGATATAGGTCGCAGTGCTTATGCAGAGATAGGGCTAGTACGGGATATACAAACGTGACGAGCTACATCAAAGCATATTTCGGACTGAAGGCCGGCCGCTGTGACCGAGCAGTTCTAAGCGCTTCAGCCCGTAACCGCGCGACTGCTACGGTCGCAGGTTCTAATCCTGCCTCGGGCATGGATGTGTGTGATGTCCTTAGGTTAGTTAGGTTTAAGTAGTTCTAAGTTCTAGGGGACTGATGACCTCAGATATTAAAGTCTCATAGTGCTCAGAGCCTTTTGAACCATTTGAATCTGTTACAGATCCCACTGACATAAGCAAGCTGCCTATTCTTTGACAGCCGAAGAACTTAATTTAGGTGGGAAACAAATTGCAATACCATGCTACCTGAACCTGCAGGAAACCTGAAGACTCCCCAGCTCCATACCAGGGCTTTACATCCTTGTACAACCAATGGCTTCATAAGAAAAACCCTTCCAAAATCCAGGCAATAACTGCAGGACCAGCCATCCGCAACTCCCGCTTATGTCACATTTACCGTACATTTTTGACAGTCATAGCTCATTTGCTGACAGCAAAATACCTCCGAATAACTTCTATCAGACTCTAGTTTGTAAATACCGCTTCAACAATTCGACATAAAGACAACAATATAAAACTGCTAACTAGTCAAAATGAGGGTTGATCCGTCATTCACCCTCCATCTGTACAAAGCCTACCTCCAGCTGAAAGTCATCTGAGCGTCGAATATAGTGCAACTATATCATTCACTCCGCGTTTTTGGATTCAATTCATTCTGCATTCGGTACTGCTTTGCACATCTTATTACTCTCATCTGCACGAACCTATAGCAAACTCTGACTGAACACATACATAAATCCATACCTCCGTGAACTTCACTCCTAAAAAAAAAAAAAAAAAAAAAAAAAAAAAAAATTGCTTATCATTACGAAATGTCGCATTCATGATCTGTGGAATAAGTATTAATGCAATGTAATATGAGCATTCATTTCATTATTTAATCATTAATTAACAACTGGCTTTTCTTCGTTAGCTTCTTACCGCAATACAAGCAAAAAAATTGTAAAACGCTAGCAAAATAAAGAGATAAGCATTAGATTCCATTGCATTCCGCCTTGTTTTTCATTCCATCCTTGATTATAGGGTAGTTATAATTGAAGTGCAGCTACTCACTGAAACCCAGTGTGGGTTGTAATTATCGTATAGCAGCAGAACTTGGTACGTATGCTAACAGATGCGGAACAGATTTACGCTGGGAAAAAACGTAGTTCATGTTTTGGGCACAAGGTGCAAACCTGGAGCTGAACAGCATCACCTCGACGTCTCCAGTACCCATATTGAACAAACTGTGTAAGTGGCAGTTGATGATAAAATTAACATTAAGCCTTGATCTTTTCTGCCCACATCCCGTTAAAAATCCATTACATACGAACTATTGCTATACACTTTTCTTGCATTCACAGGGCCAGATTTGCATCTGGTGGCCAAAATTGGAACTAATTTTGTCAGACGTAAATCTGTATTAATAAATTAGAATAACTACCAAGTTTCGCTACCACACGATAATTGCAGCCGACACTCGGCCTCTGTAGGTAGCTACATTATAATTGTAACCACCTGTACTATTATCTTCGCGAATCAGCCTTTAAATCCAGCTACTAGCCGCAACACCAGTTTATTCTTAAGCAACTGTTGCAAAATGCCGTTATTTACACTTAGAAAATAGAACTAAAATTTTACTGACAAAGAGAGGTCCCAGCACAGGGATCGGTTCTTTGAAACCAAATGTGCGGTGATATAGTTTAAGATACCAAGTATCACACCCTGCAACCATTTACCCTGGCGGGCACTCGTTTATGAGCAATTGACGAAAAAAATTGGGAATTTTGCATGATGCTCAATAACATTAAAAAAAAGTCGCAATTAATGGACTGGCTGTCTGGTGTAGCAGATAGCAAAATAGCGACCCATACAGGTGGTTTTGGATTCGAATCTCGTCCAGTCCAGTAAATTTTTTATGTTTAAATCTTTATCGAAATGACTCTGATTATTATTTTTATTCACTCAATTGGTTTAAATGTAATTTTTTATTTCTATTTCTTTGTCACATCATTTTAATCACCAAATGAACTTTTTCATTTGTTCCTTTTTGTCTTTGTGTCATTCCTCCTCCAATAGAAAATTCTGGGAATATGAATTAATTATAATGTAGTCGAAATGATCTATTTATACTCACTATGTAATGGTGAGAAAAATGTAGTTTTTGTTACAAGATGTGCATTTTTTGCTTGGTAAAAGTCATACAAACATTTAAAACATAATCTAAATACCTACTGCTCTATGGATAAAATAATGCAGATTAAGATTTAAACGAAGCAAAGGCTTATCAGAAGAAAGAAGTTGATGCAAAATGAGAAATAAATACAATGAACACAATAATATGGACGAAATTAATACATAAGATTAATTAAAAACACACGAACAAAAATTTCGAGTGGAAAAAGAATGATTCGAAGGAAAATGAGAGAAAATGAAAAAGTTGATATAGTGATTAAAATCATGTGGCAAATGAATTGTTATAAAAAATTACATTTATCCATTTAACTGAATAAAATGGATGATCAAAGTAATTTCGATTAAGTTTTAAAAATTAAAAAAAATTCGCTACACCTGACGAGATTCTAACCCGCAACCTCCTGCGAGTGAAACTATTATCCTATCCACTATGCCAAGAACCACTCTCTGCAACATGACTTTTTAACGTTACTGAAAATCACGCAAAATTATACTACTTTTTTCGTCAGTTACTCGTAAACGAGAGCTCACCAGGGTGAATGGCTGCAGTGTGTGATACCTGGGATCTTAACCTACATAACCATATAGATGGTTTCAGAATGTCGATCCCATCACTGGAGACAACTCCTTGTAAGACACGAGTAAGACACATATGCACACATAATTATATAACTATTATTTCTATAACATTGCTAAAAAGCTATTAAGAATAAAAATATAATTAATAAATATAAACTATATTTTAGATATATTAAAAATATAAAAAGTACGCTGAATGAAATAATTATATTATTTCATATCCATAAGCTTTTACTTGATAAATTTTATTTTGTTAAATTATACTTTACTGTTATGTACTCCCGCTTTGTGGAAACCATTTCTGAGGAAACTTAAAAAATTGTCTTCAGAAGCTGTTGCCATCTTGGTGCCTGCTGCAGAGGATTCTGAGAAATCAGATGTTGAGGATGATGAAAATGATGCAAATGTCAGCAACGAAGAAGATGAAAAAAGGAAATGAATATGAAGAATAAGCGGCACAAGAGGAATAAGATGAAAAAATAAAACTTTCAGTTTTTATTACTAATATGTATTTTCTATATTAGAGTCAGTAATAGAGGCAGTTTTGTAATAAAATTTATCATTTAAATCATAAATATTCACTGAAACCATTTTTTGTCACTTTGTTAGTTTTTTCCACCTTGTTCCCTTCATGTTGGATCCGCCATTTTTAATGTTTCTATTTTGATTTAAATAGTTATGAACAGGATCAGAAACGCCATTATACACACTTTTGGCTAAATTGGAGCAGGTTTTGCTGTTTTGGACAGGTTTTCAGGATTCTGATCCACTGTGCAACGGGGACATACACAACACTTCACTGTTGTAGGGTCACATAGCCACCTAGTACCAGTTGTATAGCATCTCCAGCGCTCTAAAGGGATCATTCTTCCCTTTTATAGGGGGTGAGCTTATATTAAGAACTATCTCTCGCTGTAACACCTACCAGCTTGTGGTCGGTCGTAAGACGCGAAGGAATGGAAAAAATAATGGAACAGAATCAAACGCATCTGCAATTTTTTTGTTATTGTTATTTTATTTCCTTAACTATTATATGGATAAGAATGTTAAAAGACGATCGAGTTGCGCTTGGAGAGTCGTACGTGCCTGGAACCAGCAGCGAGCAAGGCGGCAGGCGCCTGCGACCAAGAGCGGCCAGCGGCCATTGCCAAACGACGCACGTCGGCATTTTTCGCAAAGGCAGCCAAGCGTCGGCGCGGCCGCCAGAGCGGCGTAATATTTGTGGCCGGCCGCCAGACCAGCACCCGCCGTCTCCCTGGGCTCTCGCCCGCCCTTACGCAATGGCAGCGGCAGCGCGCCCCGGGCGCTTCTGCTGCAATGGCCCCCGCGGGGAAACGCCCATCTCCAGCGGGGAACGCGGGCATCCGACACGGTCGCCCTCTCGCTAGAAGTCTGCCACCTCCGAGCAAGCCCTCGAACAATTCTGTCCTCTTTGAGTACTTGCTCTTGTAACTCACAGCTCAGTGGCGTTACGATAGCTGTCACTCACACACAGCAACAATTTCTGTTTTACGTCATAAACGGCATTTACGGTATGCACAAGTGTCGCGCTTTTAGCAGCCATCGAAGATACGAGAAGTATCGTATCGCAGGCATCACAGAAAAGAACACTCGCTGTATGTCTCAACAAATTTGAAAATATACAAGGCGATCAAAAAGTTTACGTTTGAGGGCGTTGCTGCACCTTAAATGCAATGTAACGCCACTCCGATGCTGGTATTCAAGCACCGACATGTAGGCAAGGATTAATGCGGCAGTCGTGTCTTAACGTCGCGGATGCGCCAAAGGTGACGTTATTACCAAATGCGTCCAAACAGGACCAACGTACTGTTATTCTTTTCACCGGTAGACATTCATCGGAGAATGAAGAATGTATATGGGGCAGCTTTTCTGTCGAAAACCACGGTTGTGGAATGGTGCGCCAACTTCCGTGCTGGTAGCGATTCGATACAAGACGCGGTCAATCGGGAGACCAGCTTCATAGAAAAAGCTACGCCAACTCAGCTGGGAGACACTCGAGCACCCGCCCTACAGTCCTGATCTCTCACCATGCGGTTATCACTCTTCCCGTCCCTTAAAAAAGGGCTTGAAGGGTCGTCGATTCCTGTCGGACCAGGATGTGCAGAAGGGAGTTGTGGCCCTTTTAATGCAAGTATCATCAGCATTCCCACTGTACTACCACCTTAACGTTGGTTCGGAGGTTTGTGTGCCTCAGTGACGCACTAAGCAAAGCTGATGGGAACAGCGCTCCTAGCAGGTCAATTGGTCAGGTTCCAGACAAAGTGTAGTGCAAATGATAATTAGTTGAAACCCTCAGCTGCCGACAGTTGTTGTTGATGTACCTCGATGGGGACAGCTGAAAATGTATGCCCCGACCCGGACTCGAACCTGGGATCTCCTGCTTACAATGCAGGCGCTCTACCCAGCTGAGCCACCGAGGACACAAATGAATCTGGCGACTGCAGGAACTAATCCCTTGCACGCTTCCTGTGAGACCCACATTCCCAGGTGTCCACCATCTACATAAGTAATATACCGAATAGATATTTGCCAATCCGCTCATTACTCGCGCATAGTAAGGTGACGATTCCTGTAAAAGTTCGGAAAACCAGTGCGCATTCGCACAGACGAAGCTCAATGGTTGGATAACCTTTAACTATATATGTGAAGATAGTAACTGTTCTCGAAAGAACAAATACCATTGATGACCGTGCAGCTTCTCTAGAATAAATGATAATTTGTTGAAACCCTGCACTATCATCAATGGTATCTGTTCTTTCGAGAACAGTAAGTTACTATTTTCACATATATAGTTAAAGGCTACCCAGCCATTGGCCTTCGTCTGTGCGAATGCGCACAGGTTGTCCGAACTCGTACGGGAATCGTCACCTTAGTGTGCGCGAGTAATGAGTGATGGGCAAATATCTGTTAGGTACATTACGTATGTAGATTGCGGACAGTTGGAAATGTGGTTCTCACGGGGACCGGGCAACGATAAGTCCCTGCAGTCGCGCTAATGATCTGTGTCGTCGGTGGCTCACACGGGTAGAGAGTCTGTCCTGTAAACAGGAGAGCCCGGGTTCGAGTCCCGGTCGGGGCCCACATTTTAAGCTGTCCTCATCGAGGTATATCAACAACACCTGTGGGCAGCTGAGGGTTTCAACTAATTATCATTTATTCTAGAGAAGCTGCACGGTCATCAGTTACTATCTTCACTTATAAAGTGTAGTCCCCTTAGGAGGCTCCCTTCTTGAAAGTACGTGGGTCGCAACCACATGTGTCCTTAGGTAAATCTGACATACTTCCACGTACGTGTGTCAGTCTTCTTCTGCTTTTTCTTTTCTGTCGCCTCCCTCGGCCAGCTCTTGTTTTTTTACGATCCCAATTCCATCAGAATTTGTAAAATCACTGTGGGAAGTGGCAACAAAACTTCTGTTCACGTTGCTTGTGGGGTTTATGAGACTTTCGGAAAAATGTCATCCACACAATTCCGAAGACTGCAAGAGCTGACGGGAGGAAGATTTATCGCACAATCAGCATCCAAGTTGCTGACAAAAATAATAAACAGAAGAATGAGTGAAAATTGATTATGTGTTAGATGACTAACAGTTTGACTTTAGGAAAGATTACGGCACCAGATAGGCAGCTCTGAAGTTGCAGTTGATAATGGAAGCAAAAATAAAGAAAAATCAAGACACATTCACAGGACTTCCCGACCTGGAAAAAGTGTTCGACAATGTCAAATGGTGCAAGATGGTCGAAATTCTGAGAATAATAGGAGTAAGCTATAGGGAAGACGGGTATCCACTCAGTACTCGCGCACACTAAGGTGACGATTCCCGTACGAGTTCGGACAACCTGTGCGCATTCACACAGACGAAGGCCAATGGCTGCGCAGCCTTTAACTATATATGTGAAAATAGTAACTTACTGTTCTCGAAAGAACAGATACGAACGAGAACAGATGTGAATAATAAGACTGGTTGGTTGGTTCGGGGGAGAGGACCAAGTGGCGAGGTCATCGGTCCCATCGGATTAGGGAAGGATGGGAAGGAAGTCGGTCGTGCCCTTCAAAGGAACCATCCCGGCATTTACCGGAAAATAGTAAGAGTGGAAGACCAAGAACGAAGTGTCCGGATTAAAAAGAGTGTAAAACAGGGATTTAGCCTTTCGTCCCCACTTTCAAGAATCAGTGACGGAGATAAAGGTTGAACAGTGGAATAAAAGTTTAAGGTTAAAGGAAATCGCTGATGACATTGCTATCCTCAGTGAAAGTGAAGAAGGATTACAGGATACACGGAATGGAATGAACAGTTTAGTGAGTGTAGAATATGGACTGAGAAAAAAACGAAGAAACACGAAAGTACTGAGAATAAGTGGAAGTGGAAACAGCGATAAACTTTATGTCAGGATTGGTTATTACGAAGTATATGAAATTAGGAATCCTGCAGCCTAGGCATCAAAATAACCCGTAAGAAACAAAGCAAAGAGGACATAAAAGGCAGACTGGCACTGGCGAGAAGAGCATTCCTGGCCAAGAGAAGTCAACCAATATAGAACATAGGCCTCAATGTGAGGAAGAAATTTATGAGAATGTACGTTTGGAGCATAGCATTGTATGGTAGTGAAACATGGACTGTGGGAAAACCTGAAGAGATTCGAAGCATTTGAGATGTAGTGCTAGAGAAAAATGTTAAAAATTAGGTGGACTGATAGGATATGCAATGAGGAGGTTCTCCGCTGAATCGAATCGGTGTGAGGAAAGGAACATACGGAAAACACTGACAAGAAGAGGGGATTCGTTTAAGTTTTGCTTAAAGAGTAGAAAAGCTATTGTCAGCCTGTATCAGCAGTTTGAAATCGACACATTGAAAGATTCTAGTTGATTTTCTGTTTCAGGATCAGTAATACCGGCGGTGAGCAAGAACCATTTGTCATCCAAAATAATTGTGAGCGAACCTTTAATGCGCTGGTAAGAATCACATTTCTATGTCGTTTAACACTCCACAGCCAGTGCAATCTATTCAGGTAAAAAAAGACGACACTTTTGATTTATAGAGAAATTAAGTGTCTGATTTTAAAGTAACTAAGCTATGACACGTGGGATCATTGAAAATGATGTCGGTTTCATTACACTATGACTTGACACGAAGTTGTAGCGATTCTGCTGGTTGTTGTAAGTCATCGGTTTTACTCTCTTTTTGTTTATGATATACAGTATGAAGTGCCAGACAATATGGCCGGTTGAAAGTGCATTAGTGCGCAGCAAACGTACACTCTGATGTGCCAAGTACGACCAAGGGAAGGTTATGAGAACCGACGAATGAAACGAGTATGTCGGAAACGGTGAAACTACGTCTTTAATTATTTTTTTTATTAAACACTGACCTACAGAATTTTCCCTGACAAAGACAACTCATACTTAACCTATTCATTTAACACCCTCAATAAACAAGCCCAACGCAATCTGACCGCTGTACATTGACAACGTGGCTTCCAATAATTAACACAAGAGAATGGTCCTGAATCGCAAGAAATCCTAACAATAGTACAAATCCAAAAAATATGAAATTAAAGAAATGTGAAACTACCTACAACTCTGTTAATTGCCTAAACTCATTTCAATCACAGATCCCGATGATGGAAACCCCATTGTTTTACAAAGGTCACTTACTTCAGAAAATCTTCCTAACACGAACTACAGCTTTTACAGCAAGTAGTAACAATGGCCAGCTAAATAAAAACGTTCTAACTACGATAGACTCTAACTACTAGGAGGCATATGGATAACAAAAGAAAGATTTTGTTGAAGAGCAAACAATGTATTTTGAAAATTTTACCTTAATCAGGTGACATCCAGTTCCTAAAATTATATAATTGTCAATAATTTCACTGCCCACACATTATCACCATACATCCATTCTCATACATTTCCCAGCGTATTTTTTTTTCTTTTTTTTTTTTACAAGCACATCATTTCATCTCACTTTACAATGCATGTCCCACCAACACAGAGTCTCCACACTAAGAAAATCATGTCCATACACTTCCCTATCCACTCACTAACTGCTAGTCCGTCCAACCATAGAATTTCTTGCCGAGGGCGCAGAGCGATATTAAAACAGTCTATAGCGCTGCCAACATACAAACAGGCTATTTACAGCGGGAAGAAAGAATGAAGGACAGGTTTTAACGGTCCATGGGTGACGAGTCGTTAGAGACGGAGCACAAGCTGGAAATGGGCGAGGATGAGGAGGGGAACTGTTTTTTTTATCGTTCTTTTTCCAAAAACCACGGAACACCTAAACGTGAACGCGCGGGAGTTTCAGCGAAGCCGTTCGTCAGACTTCGCTGTTTCCCGTCACGGGTATCTCTCGATAGTGTGCGAATGATACTCAACTACATCTATAAAACCTACATCCCGTAGTGTGTCGGAGAGTACTTCTGCTCGCACTATTCTTTCCATCTCTCTTTCCTGGTCCATTCGCGATAGGCCTCTGAGAAGTACAACTGTCGATAAACCTCCGCATGAACTCTACCTATTATTTACTCTTCGTGATCACTTCACGAGACACATATGACAGGTCGTAATCTGTTGCCCAACCCTCCTTGGCACGTACTCTCTCGGAAGCTCACAGTAAAACTCAGTGTGACACATGACGAGAAGCGTCTGTCATTTAATGAGCATCCTTGCAAAGCTCTGGCGCCTTCTGCGTGATCGCATGATGAAATGAGCCGCTCTTTGTTGGATCTTCTCTATCTCATCTGTTAGTCAAACTTGGTAAGGCTCCCTGACTTATGAGCAACAGCGAAAACACTAACAGATTAGAAGGCGTGGGACGTCTACACCTCATCCAAAACCGTTGTTGTTAGTGGCTTGCCATGTCCGTTAAACAGAATAGGCGGCAGTCCGTGCCGCAAGTGACATCGTGTTACAGTGCTGGAGAAGATCCCAGACGTTCAGAGACATATCGTTCATCCCATGTTATTAGAAACGGGGCGTATGAGCAAATGTCTCACACGTGCGTTTTGGTTGATGAACAGCTTCGTCACTTATGAGTGCAGTGGGAGTAGAAATATTGCGATGGAATCTTGTAGCGTGTTCCTCATATGATAAATCATTCTTGCTACTATAACACGTAGGTGGTAGTATCAGGATGCAAGATCTTTCAGGAGAATATCTGGTCGACACATTCTCCTGGAAACAGGTACAAGCCGGTGATGGCAATATTGTTCCATTGCGATAGCCTGAAAATTCTATCCCTTTGCTATTATGACTTGTTTACTTGCGGATAAAATGTTTTACTCATAATTGCAACTGATATTTCCTCTTCACATTCTTTTATTTCATTTTTGTTTCACATAATGTTTTAGGCGTTAGCAATAACGTATAAGAAAAAATGTGATGTACAGTCTCCTCAAAAAAGAAGATAGCACTAAAATTGTATAATGTGATGGAAGTACCAGTTCTGATCTGTGGGGTAGAGGCTTCCACACTAACTGCCAATCAACGGAGGAGGATTGAAGCAGCAGAGATGAGACTACTAAGACCACTAACTGGTTGCAGGCTCATAGACAGTGAAATTATATATGAACTGGGGTCAAAACCTTATTTCAGAACGTAGTGGAATACAGAAAAAATGGTTCAACACATTCAAAGACATTAAATGAAGACTGTCTAAATTAATATGCAAGTAAACAACTAGACCGAAAAAAATATTGGCCGTCCTAAGAAGAGATGGAAAGATCACTTGTAGTGTCCTTGAAACTGGAACAGGAAAGGCTGTCTAAACCAGAAATGAATATGAAGTTGATTATGATGTACAATAATTTTCTGAGAGTTTCTAAATAGATATTGATAACTGCCAGTATTCTTCCAGATTCATTTTGTTAAACTGTAAATAGTTTACACCGATGTAAAATTTTCTTTTATTTAATCTTGTTTCTCTATATAATTGCTGTATGGTGTTTACATGCATCTGCCCAACCGTTTACATCGAACATTATAATCAATTTATTAACTAATGATCCACCGCCTCCCACTACAAACCATCATTACCCATCGTTTATGATCAGAAATGTCTAGTCAAAGACTATAATACTTATGACAGAGAACTAATAATTTTTGATAGAATGGATATAAAGAGATGAAGGCGTTTTCACAGTGTAAGAATAAGCAGAGGACATCTTACAATCAATTGAAAGATTGATGAGTCTAGAAAAATGATGAGCGAATCATCATTTAGCAAAATTTTTACGTTCATTTAGTTATAATCGTTATGTAATAAGTGGAGTGGATTTTATGTAACTATGAAACTATAAAATGTTTAAATAAATATGGAATGAAGGAATTACATATAAAACCCCCAATTCTATTTTTTTTCTAGAAAATATGAGTTCACAGATAGTCTTGTCAAACATCTATATTAAGTCTTAATCAATTCACTTCTGCTACAAAATACTGAAGTGTCTCCTATTCCAGGATGCACAATTAATTATAATTATACACTTAATGTAATTAATTACATTAAAACTAAAATACATACCAGAAACCACACACACACACACAGAATAAAAAAGCAGTAGCCCACATACAAAGACAACATGCAGACATGCAAATGGTTCAAATGGCTCTGAGCACTATGGGACTTAACTGCTGAGGTCATCAGTCCCCTAGAACTTAGAACTACTTAAACCTAACCAACCTAAGGATATCACACACGTCCATGCCCGAGGCAGGATTCGAACCTGCGACTGTAGCAGTCGCGCGGTTCCAGACTGTAGCGCCTAGAACCGCTCGGCCACTCCGGCCGGCTGCAGACATGCAGACCACACTACTAAAGAGAAATTACTTGGCACACAATAATAACTATTAATAATAATAAGTTACACACAAAGTTGCAAACATTCAAATGAAACAAGACCTACATACAGCATACAAAACAAGAAGTATGCCCTCCAAACACATTTAAACACCTAAACATATTGTATATAAAACAATAAATATCCTTCAAACAAATTCGAACACCTAAGACAGGTAAATTCCAAGAATCATGCATATACCAACCAAAAAGCCAAAGTTGCAACATAGGTTATGTTACAATGAGAAGCAGGATTTTTAACACAAGATATAGAGAACATATCACACATTGGAAGAATGACATTTATCGCTTCATATTGCAGAACAGTTAAAACAATATATCCATTGCCACACAAATACAGAGCAAGTCATAAAAAGTATCACAGCAAATAATCACAATGCCTATCTCATCCCAGTACAAGAAAACGATCGCAGTCAAACATTGCACTTTACAGAGAGGACAAATTTCTAAACTTGGTAGTTTTCTTTTAACTTATTCAGTGAGTTTGAGAACACGTTGTGTTCTAAGAACTAAAATTGGCAAGATGTGCACAAACCTTAATGTATCTCAAAAGACTGATAGTTACCCACTTGGTATTTTTAATGTAGATTACTTTTTTTACAGAACAAAACAAAAATTTCTAGAGAATTGGGGACGCATGACTGTCATGTATACTGTCGCCATGTTTATAACGGGCTGGGTATTGCCGTCGGAATGCACGCACCAGTATGTTGGACTACCTCCTTTCAGTAGCTCGGGAAGGAACTGAAAGAGGCAGTTGGACCAGCTCCTTCCCGTAGCTCGGTAAATGCTGAACGAGGAAGCGACATAGAAGGATTGAAGACACCATTTCGGAACTATTTTGTGAAGGTTCGCGGCCATTTTTACTGCAAAACTGCTGCATCAAAGCGTGGCCATAATTTCCGGTGAATAGAGCGAAATTGCTAACGTAACAATTTTCCCATCGTGGTGCAGTTTAGTGGGATAACAGACAATGACTGCTAGAAATTCGAGAGAATTCTGTAATGAATTAAAAAGCTATACCCATATTCCAGGAGAGGTAAAGTGCCCCCTCTTGCCACCCCTTGCCGACGCCTATGAATTCAAAAAGTCATAGCAGAGAACAAACAACTGATAAATGACCAGACATTTGTAAACAATGATTCGGTAATGAATGTGACCAAAGAGCCGAAATAACCCCTCTGCCGCCCCGCCCCCTTTACACACACACACACACACACACACACACACAAACACAAATATAAGCTTTCATCGTAACACGTCCCACAACTGGCAGCACAGCAAACATTAAATAAGTTAACAAGGTGGGAGAGTGTGTTTGCAGTTTGTGTCCTGTACTGAAAATTAGTTTTTGTGCTACAGGCGGAACAACAGCTTCACTATCAGTACGGTAAGAGCACATGTAGAACAACATCAACACTCACATTAATCGATCAGAACTGTAACTTATTTGTAGAGTAGCAGAATATGCTAGTTGTGAGGACTGTTTGGCGTTTGTGTTACTTTGCTGTTATCACGTTATTTTGGCAATGAATCACGTCGATTGATATGGGTGTGCCTCTCAAGGGGAGATAGACAGGTAACTTGCTCCAGCATGACATATGTCAGGCCCAGGGGCCAGAAGCATGAGGGAAAGAGTCTCTCGAGTAGAGATTGAGCCCTGGTGATGCAACATATATTAAAAAGCCCCTGGACGCTCCAAGCTGGATAGACCTGAATCATAGTAATGAATACATTCAAATTATAAGTTGACATTGATGCTGGCTGTGCTCATACTAGCACTTCATCTTTATAATTATTTTGATAAAATCATGTTAAGAATGTAGTATGATGGGTAAGAGTAATGTGACGAAAATCAGAGGTAACAAGTGAGCACTGTCGAACTATATACAGTTTGCGCTGGCAAAGGAGTCTGCTATAGTCTCCAACCTGAAGAAATCTGTCGTTGCGAGCATTTAGTTTTGAGCAGTTACAGGAAAAGTTTAATGTTAAAAGATTCCTCGTATGGTATTTAAAGAGACAAAATAAGATTAATAGGAACTGCTGTTTGATTTAATTCAGTGCTTGGAGCTATGAACAAACATTGCAGTCTTTACTTTTGCAGCTCTCGATTGGCAATATGTTGCTGCGCAAAATGTTTTTTTTAGCATTACATCAGTGAGAATAAGATGGTATTCCTTCTTTTAAATAAGAGGACTTGAAGTTCAAAAAAATAAAAGTGACAATCCTCATTATCTTCCCAGATTTCATTGTTATCTAAGAATCTCGGACCAACTGAGAAGGTAAATAACGGGTTATTGTGACATCTATAGAAGATGCAAGGTGAAAAGATGTCTTGGGCTGTACTATCACAGTTAATCCGACATAGCCCTATGTGTCACTATTGGAACAACCCTGCAATGAAAATTACTAACACATAAGGTACTGCTGCATGCAAATCAAAATGTCTATGTGCTTCAAGCCAGCGATGATAACTTAATAAATTTGTGTGAAACGCATCTGTCAAAAATAAATATTGCCTCTGTTGAGCTGCATATAGACAATCCTATTCTAAAAATAATTAATATAAACTGGAGTTTCATATTTGGGCCGCAGTAGTTGAGAAAAAGAATTTTAAAGTTTTAGGAATTAGAGGCTTTCCTTTTGCGTATCAGTTGCTATTCAGCAAGAGAGAAACGAAAATTGACCTGAAAAATCTACGGTAGCTCAGGTTCGTTCTGAAGAATTCGGGGGGTATCCTGATTTTGATTGGATTGTCTGTAACATAAATTTTTCGTCATAAAATGTCGATGAATACAAAATATCCACTGTTTCTAATAAACAAAGAATTGATCGGTGTTGAAGAAATTGCTCCAAAGCAGACTGCAATGCACCGATATTGTATTTTGTCTAATTTGGTGAGTGCTACCCTATGCCTCTAAGGTAAGATGATAGCACCATAACCCAGCTGATCAGTGCACTGTGGCAACATATGCCTCCGATCACGTATGGGCCATAGCTGCGAGAATGTTTATCGTCTGTTCTAGTCTCGGAAGCAAACATCAGTCAAGAGTTGTAAATTAGTCCAGTTATGTATCATATAATCTGCCAGCGTCACATGTGGATCAATATGATGCATATTTTGCTAGTTAACACCATTTCTTATGATTTTTGAGGTGGTAGTGGTAGCCCCTTTTTGTATCAGTTAAACGTTTAGTAATACGACAAAATAACTAGATACAGCAAGTATGTGGGGAAAAGATGACAATGAGTAAAGGCATAAACTCTGCACAAATCGTAAAAAACCTAACGTCACGATCAGGCCCAGATAACCACCCGTTGCCAACAGGTCGCCATGTCATCCTCTGCCATATGGCGTCATTTGAATCCAGCATGGAGGGGCATGGCGTCAGTAATCAATTCTCCCGAACGTTGCCATCTTACCAGACATTGCAGCCGCTACTCCTTATCACATAGCTCCTCAGTTGGTCACACAAGGCTGAGTGCACCCCATTTCTGTCCTTCTGGAAACTGAAATAGGGTCCTACGTACACGGAAATGGTCGAAAGCAGTCGATATGCCACTCGTCAGTGTTGGCAAAATTTCATATATCCCATTTCCCTTTCCGAAGCCCTGTCCCTAACGACCCTGATATCGAAGGGACTTTAAACCTCAATTTTCCTCGTTTTTTCCCTGAAGCCATTATGGGAACTTGGAAGTCAGTAATTGTGTTTCAGCTGTCGTATCAGTTGCATTTCAGTAATTTGTTCCAGAATGCTATTGACGAATAAGCTTACTGCAATTGACCTGTAAGTCCTGGAAGGACTGGGCTATTTTCCTTGCTTCACTAAGAGCACGTTATTTTGCGTGGAAGTCAGGGCGCAAGCGCCATTTCACTGACGATGCTAGCAGATATTGTGATGATTCTGATGGCAAAGATGTCAGTTCCAGGTTCAAAAATGGTTCAAATGACTCTGAACACTATGGGACTTAACTTCTGAAGTCATTAGTCCCCTAGAACTTAGAACTACTTAAACCTAACTAACCTAAGGACATAACACACATCCATGCCCGAGGCAGGTTTCGAACCAGCGACCGTAGCGGTCACGCGGTTCCAGACTGAAGCGCCTAGCACCGCTCGGCTACTCCGGCCGGCTTCAGTTCCAGGGGCAGTTGTAATAAAACTGCTGTATAATTTGTTGGCAACGTGAGACATGTATACTCCTGTATTACTGCTTGACCCTCACATGCAGCTAATTGGCAACCATAGTTCAGTTAATTAATTGCACCACTTCTGAATGTTTGATCTGTCGTGTGATAATTGTCCATTAATGTTTGCGGCACAATAAATTTCAATATTTATTTTTATCTGCAAAGTAGTTTTAATCTGTGTGAGATCTAATCCGACTGCAAGGGGAAATGTTAGTGAAAGAGTCTGCAACATGCAATATTTATACCTCAGCACTGACTCCCATAGTCTTTATATTATGTGTATTCTACATGTCTTCCACATTTGAAGAGATGATTTCTGGAGCATGTCAACGATCTTCTCTGTTTTATCTTCAAGATAGCAGCGACCCCGGCTCAGTGCATCACTCCTTGTGTGGTGATTTTTTTGTGAGAAAGTAATTAAATTAAAGAAGAAACCAACAATACTCGTTCCTAGCTGTAAATTATTATTTTTCCCTTTGTTTGTAGGCACTTAACTGCTAACATGTAAAACTAATACCGATTACACAGTTTCGATTATTCATGTCAGACGCTACATCAAATACAATTGTTTCATTTTTTTACTTTTAATTCTCGCGTCTTTTTTGCACCATTGATATTCTGTACGAACTGTTAACTGTATCAGTGTTTTTGTGCACCCTGTCACGTCATCTCCCGTCTGATAATATCCGATCCACACTGAGCAGGCGTCGCTCTCCCCGAGTGAATCTTACTGCGTCTCACACCCTAATCACGTGAACAGCCGGAAGCCATTGACAGTAACAAAGCAACAAAACATGTGCCTTTCGCGTGATCTTCAGAGGTGTTTAACACTCTTCTGGGCTATTTCTCGTTTTCTTGGTATGTACTTGCATATTCAAACGGTTACATCAGGGGAGGAGGGGGGGGGGGTTAACATTAAGTTCGTTACAGTTTCATTTATGTGTAAAGTATTGTAATCATCTGTGCATTAACAAAGGTATGAGTTGACATCTGAGCTCTCCGACGATATGGTCATCTTCACACAGCGTCAAATGCATGTGTGAATGACAGCTGAAGTACCCTTCAGATGGTGTCCGCAAAGTCTTATAATCAGCCTATGACTCTATATGCGATGTTGTGAGCATATTTTCCGTTTGTTAAACCCCTCGACTTTCTGTTACATGTCCATTATGTTAGCAAATAGTGAAGTACAGAACAGCTCCATGCTTCGCGTTCGCATTGTTCCAGGAATTACTTCACCCTGGTGTCGACATGTTTGAATCTTAGGTACATTTCCTTCGTGTGCCGTTATGCAAATTCACTTAATATTGGTCTTCCTATGCCAATAGTCTGAGATCATTCCAAGTTGCACCATATTGTAAGCTGTTCATTGTGTGGGCGATGAACAGTTTTCCTCGGAATTGTTGTGGAAGATGCTTTCTTTAGTGTAACCATGAACCAGTCGTGTGTCATACAGTCAGAGAGATGAGTGAGAAATTCTTCAGTTGGTCATTTCATCTTGTAACCGTGTAGTCAGCTGTGTCACAGTTCCACTTGCCTGACCCAGATATCTGGAGAGGAAGCAATGAGTTTGCTGCCAAACTGATCAGGGCTGGATAACAAAGCAACGCCAGTGGACCCTCTAACACGATTTTTCACCCACAAATAAGACCGAGAGATGGAGAACACGAAGAAATTTTAATGCATGAGTTTCTTCCATAAGGTGAAGGTACCATCGTGGGCCAATAGTCTTGTAACAGTACAACGTTTTACCTTCTGGTAGCAAAGGAAAGCTGTTTTGTTGTCTCGTAGCTTCATGCTGAAGCTCGAGGATTAGAGAGCCGGAAATTACACTGAAGAGCCAAAGAAACTGGTACACCTAATATCGTGTAGGGCCCCCGCGAGCACGCAGAAGAGCCGCAACACGACATGGAAAGGCCTCGACTAATGTCTGAAATAGTGTTGGAGGAAACTGACATCATGAATCCTGCAAGGTTGTCCATAAATCCATAAGAGTACGACGGGGTGGAGATCTCTTCTGAACAGCACGTTGCAGGTCATCCCAGGTATGCTCAATAATGTTCATGTTTGGGGAGTGTGGTAGCCAGTGGAAGTGATTAAAGTGATAAGAGTGTTCCTGGAGCCACTCTGTAGCAATTATGCACTTGTGGGGTGTCGCATTGTGCTGTTGGAATTGCCCACGTCCGTCGGAACGCACACTGGACATGAGTGTATGCAGGTGATCAGACAGGATGCTTACATACGTGTCATCTGTCAGAGTCGTATCTAGACGTATCAGGGTTCCCATATCACTCCAACTGCACACGCCCCACACCATTACAGAGCTTCCCACAGCTTGAACAGTTTCCTGCTGACATGCAGGGTCCATGGATTCATGAGGTTGTCTCCATACCCATACACGTCCATCCGCTCGATACGATTACAAACGAGACTCGTCCGACCAGGCAACATGTTACCAGTCATCAACAGTCCAATGTCAGTGTTGACGCGCCCAGGCGAGGTGTAAAGCTTCGTGACGCGCTGTCATCAAGAGTACACGAGTGGGTCTTCGGCTCCGAAAGCCCATATTGATTATGTTTCGTTGAACGGTTCGCACGCTGACACTTGCTGATGGCCCAGCATTGAAATCTGCAGCAGTTTGCGGACGGGTTGCACTTCTGTCACGTTGAACGATTCTCTTCAGTCGTCGCTAGTCCCGTTCTTGAAGGATCTTTTTCTGACCGCAGCGATGTCGGATATTTGATGTTTTAGCGGATTCCTGATATTCACGGTACACTCGTGAAATGGTCGTACGGGAAAATCCCCTCGGAGATGCTGTGTCCCATCACTCGTGCGCCGACTATAAACCAACGTTTAAATGCACTTAAATCTCGATAACCTACCATGGTACGAGCAGTAACCGATCTAACAACTGCGCCAGATACTTATTGTCTTATATAGGCCGACCACAGCGCCTTATTCTGTCTGTTTACATATCTCTGTATTCGAATACGCGTGCCTATACCAGTTTCTCTGGCGCTTCAGTATAAGTATGATGGCTGGGTCTACCGTCTGTCATTTGAAAAATGATTGGTTACAAATAAGCCACATTATAGTCTCAAACGTAGGGCCTACTACCAATAGGTGGAGACGCCATCGCAGCGTACAAGTGTCATTAATTGCTGTGATGCTGTAGTTTCATTGACGAACAGGGCGTTGCGACCTATCTAATAAATCCAGTTTTCTAGTTTTCTCGAACTGTATTATATATGGAGAACCTTTTTTGAGAGTTAATTTTGAACCACGTCCCTGAAAACAATAGAATCGACAGATCAGTGTTATGTATCAAATGGACCAGGCTTTCTCTGTTAGATTTCACCGATCATGCAGTCTATTGGAAGACTGTAAGTGCTTCACGGGGACTTGAAAATACGGATAGTTCTATCTCGAATGAGTGGTGCCAGTTGACCATGCGTAGCTTGATGTATTGTAACTAAAACAAGCTTGCGTACTGCGATCCACCAGTGTTTATATTGTAGCACAAATCGCGTCCCCAGTAGTAGATATCCAAATCCTCAAACTCTACGTTTCGTCCAGTATTACACAGGTCCACTGTTTCATTAAAGATCTGAGGTGATTTTGAGGTCTGAATAACAAACAATAGCTTAAAATGAGTCCAGGACCGCGTGCTTGCTTCGGTCGCAGGTTCGAATCCTGCCTCGGGCATGGATGTTTATGATGGCCGTGTGTTAGTTAGGTTCACGTAGTTCTAAGTCTAGGGGACTGATGACCTCAGATGCTAAGTCCCATAGTGCTTAGAGCCATTTGCACCATTCTTTTCAGCTTAAAATGTTTGTTTATTATCAACATCAGGCACCAACAGACACATGTATTTGATATACTCCAACACGGCTACCACCGGAGTCGGCACCATGCAACTACTGACAATGAAAATTTAAGATCCTAAGTGAAACATATGCTATCAGATTCACAACCACTGTGCGTCACTACCTACACTTTATCATGATCTTTCCGACTCTGTCCACTTCAGATGAGGCCGTTTCTTTTGTAATGACGGTTTTTGGCGTCATTTTATGGTGCCACTCATGATCTAAGTCATACTTATAAAATATGCTTCGATTCATATTTCGAATTACACTGAAGGTCAGTTTTTTGGGAGATTCGGTGCCTTATAATAAAAATTTGATTCTCACACGTTGCTAGTTCTTCTCAAATGCAAATAATGTTTAGGATGTATTGAAATAACCAATTTGACATTGGGACAGAGGGGCTAAAACACACAAAGAGAAAAATTGGGACAGGGGGGCTAAAATATACAAACACAAAAATCACTACGAAAATAATAAAATAAAAATTGAACAGAATGTTATCGTTATGTAAATAAAATTAGTACATTTGATTAGACGAGTGCAAATATGAGATCGGATTTTGTTATGCCAAGGTGTTTTTCAAGTTATCGACGTGTTTCGACCAGTGTCAAGTAATTGATAGTAATTAAAACGTCCACTTTTAGTTGAAAATTGTTCTCTGAGAGAAGGTATTTGACCTCGTGTTTCGACTGACATAACTCAACTGTACTTTCTAAACAAATGTTTAAAAAATTAAATTGATAGGTGCGGTCGAATAAAGTTTGGTGAAATAAATTCATGGAAGTTACCCTCCACACAGCCTATTACGTCACTGCAATTAAGAAGTTATTGAACTTTCAGTGAATTACTTTACGATGGCTTCCGTCTGAAGCAACAGATTAGATTTAGATCTAGCGCTATATAGTCGATCTTAGATTGACCTAATGAGCGGAGAATTCATCAGAATTATATCAAAATACGCCATCAGAAAGGTCTTCACTATTATTCTGACGCAAACTTTCGCCACAAAGTGCTGTGAAAGTGGCTGATGAATCACGATTTTACCGTCTCCTGTACGAACGGAAAATACGGGTTTTGAATGGTCGGATACAGTGGTCATAATGACAGTCTAAATGTTGAGAATACCTTTGGTAGCTGTTGTGTTGTTGCGAAGATATCTGGCACCGTGTACTTTTCCATGCAGCAGTCGATTCATAACCTTGACTCACGAGTGTCCCAGATGCCTACGTCTGCCGTCGCTTGCAAAACGGTTGAACTCAGGCTGGGGTGACTACATTTCTCGAAACTACTGTTAACTCCGTAAGTCTGGCGCGACAGTTGAGATTTGTCTGTTAGTTATGATGCTCGGAGTGGATAAGTAATTCCCTTAGCTTGTAATAAGAATCCATCAAAGTTAGATGGACCTCCTCCTAATGAGATTTTGTGAATAACGCTCAATTCATTAGCCATTCGGTGATGCTGTACGCATTATTTGCAAGCAATGAATTAATCACACAGTTGATGTTTGAAGTGTTCTAAAGTAGCATTCGATGGAAACCCAACTCATACAAAACTACGTTTATCTCTTGTTTGCTGATATGTACAATCTGAAGGCAATTGAAACACTGCGTTACAGCAGGGATATGGTGACATCATAAACTGAGGTGACAAAAGTCACGGAATACCTCCTAATTTCGTGTCAAACCTCCTTTGGCTAGGCGTAGTGCTGCAACTCGAGGTGCATGGACTCAACAAGTCGTTGAAAGTCCCCTGCAGAAATGTTGAGCTTGCTGCATCTATAGTCTTCCATAACAGCGAGACTGTTAGCGGTGCAGGATTTTGTGCACGAACTGACTTCTCGACTATGTTCCATAAACGTTCGATGAGATTCATTGCTTTTCATGTCAAGCAATCTGGAAGGCCAAATCATACGGTGGAATTATCCAGAATGTTCTTCAAATCAATTGTGAACAATTGCGGCCAGGTGACATGGAGCATTGTCATTCATGAAAATCCATCGTTGTTGGGAAACATGAAGTCCATGGATGGCTGTAAAAATAATCCAAGTAGCCGAACATAACCATGAACAGTGAATGATCGGTTCAGCTGGACCAGAGGATCCAGACCATTAGACGTAAACACAGCCCACTCTATTATGTAGCCCCCACCAGCTTGCACAGTGCGTTGTTGACAACTCGGGTCCGTAGCTTCATGGGGTCTGCCTCACATTGGAGCCCTATCATCAGCTCTTACCAGCTGAAAACGGAACTCACCTGACCTTGCCACGGTTTTCCAACTGTCTAGGTTCCAACCAATACGGTAACGAGCCCAGGAGAGGCGCTGCAGGCGATGTCGTGTGTTAGCAACGGCACTCGCATCGGTCATCTGCGGCCATAGCTAATCAACGACAGATTTCGGAGCACTGCCCTAACGGAAACGTTAGTTGTATGTCTCACATTGATTTCTGTGGTTATTTCACTCAGTGCTGCGTGTCTGTTAGCACTCAAAACTCTACACAATTGGCGCTGTTCCTGGTCGTTACACCGAGCGAGACAGCGCAGTGGTTAGCACACTGGACTCGTATTCGGGAGGACGATGACTGAAACCAACGTCCAGCCATCCTGATTTAGATTTCCATGATTTCCCAAAATCGCTGCCGGCTGGGGTGGCCGAGCGGTTCTAGGCGCTACAGTCTGGAACCGCGCGACCGCTACGGTCGCAGGTTCGAATCCTGCCTCGGTCATGGGTGTGTGTGATGTCCTTAGGTTAGTTAGGTTTAAGTAGTTCTAAGTTCTAGGGGACTGATGACCTCAGAAGTTAAGTCCCATAGTGCTCAGAGCCATTTGAACCGTTTGAACCTAAATCGCTTCAGAAAAATACCGGGATTGTTCCTTCGAAAGGGCACGGCCGTTTTCCTTCTCCATCCTTCCCTAACCCGAGCATATGCTACCACGTTGTCGACGGGGCGTTAAACATAAATCTCCTCCTCCGCTTCGGTCATTAAGTGAAGGCCTCGGCCACTGCATTGTCCATGATGGGAGGCAATGCCTGAAACTTGGTATTCTCGGTATACTGTTGACACTGTGGATCTCGGAACACAGCATTCCCTAACGAGTTCCGAAATGGAATGTACCACGCGTCTGGCTCCAACTACACTCCTGGAAATTGAAATAAGAACACCGTGAATTCATTGTCCCAGGAAGGGGAAACTTTATTGACACATTCCTGGGGTCAGATACATCACATGATCACACTGACAGAACCACAGCCACATAGACACAGGCAACAGAGCATGCACAATGTCGGCACTAGTACAGTGTATATCCACCTTTCGCAGCAATGCAGGCTGCTATTCTCCCATGGAGACGATCGTAGAGATGCTGGATGTAGTCCTGTGGAACGGCTTGCCATGCCATTTCCACCTGGCGCCTCAGTTGGACCAGCGTTCGTGCTGGACGTGCAGACCGCGTGAGACGACGCTTCATCCAGTCCCAAGCATGCTCAATGGGGGACAGATCCGGAGATCTTGCTGGCCAGGGTAGTTGACTTACACCTTCTAGAGCACGTTGGGTGGCACGGGATACATGCGGACGTGCATTGTCCTGTTGGAACAGCAAGTTCCCTTGCCGGTCTAGGAATGGTAGAACGATGGGTTCAATGACGGTTTGGATGTACCGTGCACTATTCAGTGTCCCCTCGACGATCACCAGTGGTGTACGGCCAGTGTAGGAGATCGCTCCCCACACCATGATGCCGGGTGTTGGCCCTGTGTGCCTCGGTCGTATGCAATCCTGCTTGTGGCGCTCACCTGCACGGCGCCAAACACGCATACGACCATCATTGGCACCAAGGCAGAAGCGACTCTCATCGCTGAAGACGACACGTCTCCATTCGTCCCTCCATTCACGCCTGTCGCGACACCACTGGAGGCGGGCTGCACGATGTTGGGGCGTGAGCGGAAGACGGCCTAACGGTGTGCGGGACCGTAGCCCAGCTTCATGGAGACGGTTGCGAATGGTCCTCGCCGATACCCCAGGAGCAACAGTGTCCCTAATTTGCTGGGAAGTGGCGGTGCGGTCCCCTACGGCACTGCGTAGGATCCTACGGTCTTGGCGTGCATCCGTGCGTCGCTGCGGTCCGGTCCCAGGTCGACGGGCACGTGCACCTTCCGCCGACCACTGGCGACAACATCGATGTACTGTGGAGACCTCACGCCCCACGTGTTGAGCAATTCGGCGGTACGTCCACCCGGCCTCCCGCATGCCCACTATACGCCCTCGCTCAAAGTCCGTCAACTGCACATACGGTTCACGTCCACGCTGTCGCGGCATGCTACCAGTGTTAAAGAATGCGATGGAGCTCCGTATGCCACGGCAAACTGGCTGACACTGACGGCGGCGGTGCACAAATGCTGCGCAGCTAGCGCCATTCGACGGCCAACACCGCGGTTCCTGGTGTGTCCGCTGTGCCGTGCGTGTGATCGTTGCTTGTACAGCCCTCTCGCAGTGTCCGGAGCAAGTATGGTGGGTCTGACACACCGGTGTCAATGTGTTCTTTTTTCCATTTCCAGGAGTGTATTATTCCGTATTCATTGTCTGTTAATTCACGTCGTGCGGCCATAAATTCGTATGAAATCCAATCGTTCCTCTCACACAACCAGGAAAAAAATAGCTCTTCCCCCTTCGCCTTCTGGACACACACACACACAAACACACAGCCCACAAAAAAATCACACACCAAAACACACTCACTCACACACACACACACACACGCGCGTGCGCGCGCACGCACGCACCAGTGTATACACAAACAGATCACAGATACTTCAATAACTACACTCGAAAATTTGGCAATACCATTCGATCTTTGGCAAAAACATCCGACAGTCGGCAGCAGAAACCAAAACATTGAATCGAAACAAGTGTGCAGTGCATAGTGCTGTGAAATGTGGGAAAAACCGCAAACTGACATTAATAAGAAGAAGAACAACACCAAAAATGCAACAGGAGCGTAATATCTAGGAAATCGTCCACGCAACTTGTAAGTACAGTTCAAAAGATTACTACTTAATAGGAAATACCAACCATCAGAACTGTTTATAACCTATAGGTACAGTGACCAAAATGTAAATTAAATAGCAAACATATGTACATATTCCAGGCCACTGATGATGTCTTGCAGAAAATAAAGGCGAAACGCGTATAGCACTAAAATTGTGTTTTATTCAGTTGCTGTCACACTGTCCATAAGTAAAAATTATCAGTATACCGTAACGTATGAAACCTTTTCACAGGAATCCACTGCCCTTTTATACCTTTTGTACGTGATACTACCCCATCCGTATATGTGCTAATCGCTATCCCATGGCTTTGGTCACCTCAATGTATTATGTCAGCATGCTTGTCTGAAGTTCATTTATTACACTTACAATCATATTGAATCATCTTCACCGGCCGGTGTGGGCGTGCGGTTCTAGGCGTTTCAGTCTGGAACCGCGTGACCTCTACGGTCGCAGGTTCGAATCCTGCCTCGGGTATGGATGTGTGTGATGTCCTTAGGTTAGTTAGGTTTAAGTAGTTCTAAGTTCTAGGGGATTGATGACCACAGATGTTAAGTCCCATAGTGCTCAGAGCCATTTGAGCCATTTTTGAATCTTTGCGAACCCCTTGACGTTGAGAAAAGGCCCTTCCGATTCTACAAAAGATGTTATTTCTTGTACAACTGGAGCTGATTTTTTAGGGTTGTGCGGCCAAGGCGACGTTCGTAGTGTTCCATCGGATGACACTGATTTGTTCGATCCCGCCAGTCAACTGATAACCTGGTTGGTTTCATCTAATTTTTCTGCTACAGAAATTCGAAGTTTTCTTGCTGATGACTGTTGTAATGGTACAGGCAGGTGCGTACAGGGAATTCATAGAGACCACCAAACATGAGGTCTCAGAGGCTACGGAGGAACGCTAATTTAACGACGTAGTATCACCAACACTACTGCTTGTTAAGGCAGGAGCACACATTTTCTGCATGTCGAAGTAACCTACCTAACGGACCGTGGTCGGGAGCGATGCTCACTCTAACACTTTTCAAATTAACTCATGTAATTCAAGATGATTAGGACGAGAAATTACAATAGCAATTCAATAGAAAAATCCTAGTTATTTCTCAGCCGAGCTTGAGTCGAATTTTGCACAATCGCATACGGAGAGAGACACAAGGCGTTCATTGAGGCTAAAAGCTACGATATTGCGGATAACAGCAGGAATTATTTACTTTGTACTAGTCACAACACAGAATGTCTAAATCCCAATGAGTTAAGGTGTAAGATAACGGGAACACCTGAAATATTTCCCAAAAAGAAAATCTACATGGATTGGGTGCCTAACCTAAAGAATATGGGGGCATCTTCTTTCTCAAGTATACCCGTTGTCCCAAGAGGAATTGTCAGTATTGAGGGATATAACAGATACTATCATTGGAAGCAGAAAAGTCTAAGAAACATGGGCAGGAAAATGCATATCTTAAGAGATATGAGCACGTCTTCATCTCCGATACTGTGAAACAAATCTCTTCTACTGCAACCTCTTTGCTTTCCACTTTTTGAGAGAGGATAATATGGACCAAAACAAGAACAAAATTTCCAATAAACATGGACTCTGAAGTGCATGTCTTAAGAGCTATGGGCACTTGTTCATCTGTGCTACTGTGAAACACAGCTCTTCTACTGAACAAGAGCTCTTAGCTATTAGGATTTGCATTTTAAGGCCATGTTTACCAGCCATCTTTTTCATGTTTTGGTCCACGCTGCTTCCCCCCAAAATATGGAAAACAACGAGCTTGCAATAGAAGAGATTTGCTCCACACAATCGAAGATTAAGAAGTGCTCATAGCTTTTAAGGTATGAATTCGTAGAACCCATGTTCACTAGACTTTTTTGCTTCGAATGATCGTTCCCATCATGTTCCTGAATATTAACCATCTCTCTTGGGACATCCTGTATATTTCAACAGTATTGTCTCTTTAAAGAAAAGTTGGAAGAAATATCAAAATTATGTAAGTGCACAAAGATTCCACGTTAGGTTGCAATTAACGTTGTATTAGTGTAATTTCATGGATCGATTAGCGAAATGACAGTAGAACGAAGAAGGGTTCGGCAATTTCAAGGCAACGGAACAGTGTGCATCAGTCAAAAACGCATAGTTCTTGGTATACTTTATTGTAATTAAATGTCATTTAACAACACATCTATGATTAAACCTTTAAGGAGACGGTAAGATTCAAAATATGGTCGTCAGTTGTTCATCGTCGATGTAGCGTAATGAGCAGAGTCGCAGAATTATCAGATGATGTGTTGCTGGCTCGCTCCTTTTTGGAATCAAGCATTTTTGTTACTAACCTTCGCGTTTTCTAATGGGTTATGATACTTTCTTATTAGTTTAATGCAAGTATATTCTGCGATATTGGATGTTATATGAATACAAGTGATCTCTTTCTGCCGGACGCTTCAGTCTGGAACCGCGCGACCGCTGCGGTCGCAAGTTCGAATCCTGCCTCGGGCATGGATGTGTCTGATGTCCTTAGGTTAGTTAGGTTTAAGTAGTTCTAAGTTCTAGAGGACTGATGACCTCAGATGTTAAGTCCCACAGTGCTCAGAGCCATTTGAACAATTTGATCTCTTTCTAAGGAATGAGTTTGTTCGATTAACGTAATCTACAAGAGAGCTTGTGCTGTTTGCAGTAAGATATTTTGCACCTTCTTGTTTGTGTTTTGTATTTCACATGTAAAGATTCTGCAACTGAATAGTAACAATGAACCAATAAGAATAACCTCAGGGTATTACTAAAAAGTGAGAATGATGAAATAATTTTTATCTTATGTAGAGAACTACTGCAAATTTGTTTCGCACTATTTGTAACGGAACTTGTATAAGCGGATGTCCTTATTGGATAGAACGGTAATATTCTTTGTGCCTTATAATAGGTTTGTGGCCATAGAAGTTTTATTTATGCACAGTGGAGATAAAACAATATGACTAGCATATGGACAAGGACGGAAACATGCGTTTTAGTAGAGCGAACGTAGGAATTTTACGCCCGTCCATTTCGTAAACAGTGTGAATTGCGAACCAGATACAGCCGACAACTACCGCTGGAACGCGATGAGATCGCATATATCACATTGAGGCACACCGCCTCGGAGGCACACGTACCGTATGCACAAGTCTCATCGTTTCTGAGCGTTCAGCAGCACGTTGAATTCGACACGCTCAACGCTGACGTTAGAAAGCACGCTCCTTGTGACGACGGCTTTAAATATCAAACAGAGGATGCAAGTCTCTCCTAAAATTCTTTCGATAGTTCAAAGCGCGATCCGGGAATTAAAGATCTCGCTGGGATGCCATCCTCTTGAATAATGGATTGATAATCGACCATTATCTTACTAGTCCGCGGGCAGCCTTTAAAGAGAACCTGAATGCGAGAACAGAGTCTACGGGCAGGCGTTGCGTCCGCCAGGGGTCGATGAATCAAACGGTACTACTAGAGCATTAGACTGTGAAGCAGTTGCAACCACAAATTCGCAAATTACGGCCGTTTATACCAACAGAATAACTCACTATATAGCCTTACCTTACTTGTATGTCTTCGTACTTCGCAGTAGCCACGCTACGGCTTACTCGTAGTGCTTGCAAATCGCGAAACGACGGCATAAATGGATCTGCTGGAACGATTTCTGTCGATAGACTGACATCTGTCTTCACCACACCACAAACGAGGAAAAGAATAGTGTTCACGAGGCGCTATATGCGTGAGAAACACCTTTCGAACCCAGACGAATAAAGTACACACCAAGACCTGCGAACAACACCCCTATTCTCATTCGTCATGAACGTCAAGTACAAGGACAGTATTACTGCTTGAATTATCTAGAGTCTATGATTTACTATAACATTATTGGCTTTATGGTACACCAGCGCCGAAGGCCAGATAAAAAAGTAATAAAACATAGTACTATCTATGAAATCCACCATGTAACGCGCTTTTTGCCGCATCTTATGTTCGTAGAGTGATCTTGAGTCGTGTGCAACATAGTTTCCTTTATCCGCAACACTCGTACTGAAAATTGTTTGAGTGTCATAAATAAAATTGGCCGAGTACGTCTGCGCTGCTGAAATAAACAGTTGTTCGCCTCTCTAACTTCATGTCACGCAGTGCACCTACTATGACCGCTGCACCCGGAACAAAACAACATCGGCAACGGCAACAGAAATTGTTTCCCCGTACCTATGATTTAGTAGACATGTGATACTGCAAGGGAATTTCTGCTGTTTGCGTATTCACTCAAAGTCCAATGCGACGAACAGACATTCGCATCGTCAAATGTACTAATAGATGTCAGCAGTTGGGCCATTACGTAGACATCTGGTCGTGTTCGAGGAATATTGCGTCGTGACTTCTTCAGGCCGCAGGCGATGGGCCTCTGATTACTTGCATCTCGAAGCAGTTCATCGGTCAAGACAGCGAGAAAGCAAGCATCCTCGGACAGCCATGTGATGCAGCGAGTGCATTGCCGTGCTCAGAAGAGAAACCAAGAATAATCTATCTCGTTTCGTTCTATGAGGATCGTTCAATAAGTAATGCAAAATATATTTTTCTCTGCCAGTTTAGTTTTTAAAAAAAAGCGAATATTTTTGTGAGCCATCATGAAATATTCCTGCTTCAGTACCTATTTTTTTGGAGTTCCGATAGGTGGCGATGTTGTCGCAGCGTTCAAAATAGGTCTGTGATGGAGGGGCGTTCAAGCAGAGAGCTGTCATTGAGTTTCTTTTAGCGGGAAACCAGAGCATCGCAGATATTCTTAGTGGCTTGAAGAATGTGTACGGAGACCTGGCTGTGAACAAGAGCACCGTTGGCCGAGGCGTCTGTCATCATCGCAACAAGGTCACACAAACCTGTCCGATCTCCCGTGTGCCGGCCAGCCGCACACTGCTGTGATCCCTGCAATGTTGGAACGTGCGGACACTCTCATTCGAGGCGCTCGACGCATCACAATCAGACACTTCGCTGCACAACTAGACGCCTCTTTTGGCAGTGCTGACACACTCGTCCACCAGTTGGGATACTCAAAGATGTATGCCAGTTGGGTTCCTCGCCGCCTAACAGATGACCATATGAAACAACGAAGGACCATCTGTGCGGAATTGCTTGCTGGTTGCGACAACCTTTCTTTCGATCATCCTCACAGGCAATGAAACATGGGTTCATCGCTTCTAACCGGAAACGAAACGGCAATCCGTGCAGTGGCGTCTCACCACGTCTCCTCCGAAGAAAAAATTCAAAGCCGCACCCTCAGCCGGTAATGTCATGGCGACGGTCTTCTAGGACTCTGGCGGGGTTTTACTGTGTCAAGTCCTTCCTCATAATGGAACGATCAACTGTGAAGCGTTCTATGCTACCCTCAGGAAACTGAAGAAGCGACTTCAGCGCTTTTTTTTTTTTTTTTTTTATTTCTCTGGCTTTCGGAACGTGCCCGTACAACCATCTCAGCACAGGAAGTGTTATATTAAAGTTGGTTTTGACAGTTCAAGTAGACATTATCTTTTATGTCTTACCCTGGTACCGTGCAACATAGGATCAACAAAGGACTGATTCGACATAAACAAGGTTGAAACCTTCCCGTTTCCTCTATATCTCTTTTGTTACACAACCTTCCCTTCTACTCGTACAATAACCTATGAAACCTTCCCTCCTATGAAACCTTCCCTTAGGATTTCTATCTGTTGCTTAATAATAAGAAATGAAATCTTCCCTTTGAAATTAATTCTCTTTCTCAATAACGATAAGTGCAATCTTCACATACAGATTTAAATGCTTCTTATTAAAAGTGATTTGCTGATTATTTCGACGAAACAGAATGTGTCGTCGTCGTGGCCCTCAGTCGTTACCTGCAATAACCCAGAACTGTTCCTTACCTTTTTTACTGTTACCGGATCGCCATCTGACTGCTACATCGAACTGCGACATGACTATACTTACTCTGTTTTACTATACTCTATTAGCTGCTGGTGGGCTGTCACAATAAGTGGCTGTATTTATTACCAAAGCTGACGATATTCTTTAATAGCAAAGCTGACGTTATTCTTTAATAGCAAAGCTGACGTTATTCTTTAATTAATTTGTTTGAAGTTATGCAATTCATAATTAAAATTTTTCTTGACAACAATAAAATTTTGCAAAGTTTTACGTTGATGTTTTGTGGGATGTTGGTAATGAAATGATTTTACAAACGTTCAAATGGGACTTACTTTTTACAATAACCTTACAACTAGCATTGCGCAAACATACCTTCAGTAGTCTTGAGTTTCTCAAAAAAAAAAAAAAAAAAAATATATATATATATATATATATATATATATATATATATATATATATATAATATTTGTTCCTCTTATGATAATAGTTAGCTGACGTCTCTGTACATCCGTTTATAATCTCTTGTAAATCATAGTTGTTGGTTGGCAGGCACACCGCTCCTCTCAACCTCTCGCTTCAGACCTGCTACCCACTCGCTTCACATGTCACTTACTACTGACTTCCTACGAACGCTAAAGTGCGGTCTCTCCCGCCAACAATGCTTTCTGGTGCAGACAATCCCTGCTACCATTATAAAATGTATCAGTGCGCGGTCTTTCCCGCTCTTTTCTTAAAATGTATCCATACGCGGTCGCTCCCGCCCTTTTTAAAATTATATCAATGTACGGTCTCTCCCGCCAACAATACTTTGGTGCAGACCCTGCTACCACAATTATTTTCAAAATGACAAATATTAATTATTCCCACTTAATCCTATTAATAAAATATAAACATCTTTCATAAATTGTGGTTTGACAATAGACAATAGAAATATACGCGCCCTACAAGGTTTACAATCAGAGTATACGAAAACGAGTAAACAAGACGAAAATAGAATACAGGATACATAGTGGTAGCACACTATAAAAATCCTAATGGTAACACAATGAGAAATGATAAATCGCCGCTTGTACACATTTGGGATATTCCAAATTCAGTCCACTTTAATGACTGTGAATATAAATTTACAATAAAACGTTCTATGCATGTCCTGTGAGAACTGTTTAAAAAGCTGCGGACAGAGAATTGAATATTTGTGGAGGTCTATAGGTATCATCTAGATCAGTGGTTTCCAACCTTTTTTAGACCTTTACTCTTGATTTCAATCAGACATTAGCTAGTGCCCCCCCCCCGCCCCCCCTCCCTCTACTGTCCGTTGCCCCCCTTTCCCCATAATATCACCAACTTTAGCACCTAACTAAACTGTGGAGTGGATAACTTTTATTGGAACACTTTTATTTTTAAAATGATGAAAGATGAATTGTAATTATTTTGTGTGTGTGTATGTGTGTGTGTGTGTGTGTGTGTGTGTGTGCGCGTGTGCGTGTTACTTCTCCCGCATTATTCCTCTCCATTTGGACTCTTGCTAGATCTTTACACTGCAAAACCATTTAAAAGCAAACAAATTAAAATGTGTGCACTATACTTAATGTTCATAAATCACTTGAGTGCTGCACTCCTTACTTCTGAAAGGAACTGGAAGACTTCAGGCTGTTAATGGATTGTGTCTGACCACAGCCACTAATAGCAATAGTAATGTAATAATAATAATAATACTGTGTACAGCACTATAGTAGCCCCTTAGTCGTTACTGCTGTCATGTTGTCAATTAGTTCACTTATCTGTTTCGAAGCGGGTAATGAAGCAACTTCTGGACTACTCCAGGTACTGTCTACAACTTGGAGAAGACATCTTCTTGAGATATTTAGTATTAGTTACGTATATGTCCCATTCTTATCATCAGCGATGTATGGGAAAAGCACAACATACATTTGTAGTGGGTGGACCCTGTGAGGAACCTGTAACCTCCATCGCATTAATGCTACTACTTGAGAAAAAGTAATCATCGATAACTTACACAATCAGTATTACACTCCTGGAAATTGAAATAAGAACACCGTGAATTCATTGTCCCAGGAAGGGGAAACTTTATTGACACATTCCTGGGGTCAGATACATCACATGATCACACTGACAGAACCACAGGCACATAGACACAGGCAACAGAGCATGCACAATGTCGGCACTAGTACAGTGTATATCCACCTTTCGCAGCAATGCATGCTGCTATTCTCCCATGGAGACGATCGTAGAGATGCTGGATGTAGTCCTGTGGAACGGCTTGCCATGCCATTTCCACCTGGCGCCTCAGTTGGACCAGCGTTCGTGCTGGACGTGCAGACCGCGTGAGACGACGCTTCATCCAGTCCCAAACATGCTCAATGGGGGACAGATCCGGAGATCTTGCTGGCCAGGGTAGTTGACTTACACCTTCTAGAGCACGTTGGGTGGCACGGGATACATGCGGACGTGCATTGTCCTGTTGGAACAGCAAGTTCCCTTGCCGGTCTAGGAATGGTAGAACGATGGGTTCGATGACGGTTTGGATGTACCGTGCACTATTCAGTGTCCCCTCGACGATCACCAGTGGTGTACGGCCAGTGTAGGAGATCGCTCCCCACACCATGATGCCGGGTGTTGGCCCTGTGTGCCTCGGTCGTATGCAGTCCTGATTGTGGCGCTCACCTGCACGGCGCCAAACACGCATACGACCATCATTGGCACCAAGGCAGAAGCGACTCTCATCGCTGAAGACGACACGTCTCCATTCGTCTCTCCATTCACTCCTGTCGCGACACCACTGGAGGCGGGCTGCACGATGTTGGGGCGTGAGCGGAAGACGGCCTAACGGTGTGCGGGACCGTAGCCCAGCTTCATGGAGACGGTTGCGAATGGTCCTCGCCGATACCCCAGGAGCAACAGTATCCCTAATTTGCTGGGAAGTGGCGGTGCGGTCCCCTACGGCACTGCGTAGGATCCTACGGTCTTGGCGTGCATCCGTACGTCGCTGCGGTCCGGTCCCAGGTCGACGGGCACGTGCACCTTCCGCCGACCACTGGCGACAACATCGATGTACTGTGGAGACCTCACGCCCCACGTGTTGAGCAATTCGGCGGTACGTCCACCCGGCCTCCCGCATGCCTACTATACGCCCTCGCTCAAAGTCCGTCAGCTGCACATACGGTTCACGTCCACGCTGTCGCGGCATGCTACCAGTGTTAAAGACTGCGACGGAGCTCCGTATGCCACGGCAAACTGGCTGACACTGACGGCGGCGGTGCACAAATGCTGCGCAGCTAGCGCCATTCGACGGCCAACACCGCGGTTCCTGGTGTGTCCGCTGTGCCGTGCGTGTGATCATTGCTTGTACAGCCCTCTCGTAGTGTCCGGAGCAAGTATGGTGGGTCTGACACACCGGTGTCAATGTGTTCTTTTTTCCATTTCCAGGAGTGTAGATTCTTACAAAACTGTGATAATAGTATTGCTCTTTTGGAATTAATTTAGTTTCGTGACTGAAACAGAATCGAATTGTTTAGTTTTTACCCTTCAGAAAATTTCATTTTAACCCTCATGGGGTAATTACCCCCAGGTTGGGAACCACTGATCTAGAAGAACAGGACAACGGTATACAAGAACCAGAGGTGTGTATTACAGCCACACGTATGGATATTCCAGTATTCAGACACATACGCACAGGAGATACGTAGTGACATTCATTTAGAGACTGAGTGTTTCATAATCTGCAGAGTAGCACCTGGGCTTACAGTTAATTAATTGAGCTTTCGTCGTCCCCTGGTACTCTAAGTTCCAGAAGCATTAGATTAGTAGCACAGGGGACTATATGTTGATGTTGGCAACGTCGGCAAACTCGTACAGTATCTTGGACGTTGCTACATCGTTGGATGGTATAAGGTTTCGGAGGCTGCTTGCGATCTGATAGTCAAGAGCCTGAAGATTACGTGCAAGGATCTTATATGATCCTAGGAAATTGTAGAAATATATGGTTTCGATCTTCTTGCTCTCTGCAAACACATAGAGGGGTAGCGCATAGGTTGAGCCGATAGACGCCCGGGTTCCCGGGTTCGATTCCCGGCGGGGTCAGGGATTTTCTCTGCCTCGTGATGGCTGGGTGTTGTGTGCTGTCCTTAGGTTAGTTAGGTTTAAGTAGTTCTAAGTTCTAGGGGACTTATGACCACAGCAGTTGAGTCCCATAGTGCTCAGAGCCATTTGAACCATTTTGAGCCGATAGAGTTGTTTGTTGAACTTCCAGTGATTAAATTTCAGCCGTGCTATAACTGTCGTGAAGCTTCTTGATGTTTGTGCGTTATTGTATTGTGGTACCCTTGAAATTGTGGGATGAACTAGTGCGTAGTGACTGCTTTTGATGTTACAAGTCTGCGACTGTTCCTCTTGCCAGTCCGAGAACAACAAAATCATAAGAGCAGACTTTCTGTCAGAGATTTGGAATCCGTTTTCTGTACAGCACTCAAGCAGATGTATGAGTGTAGTGTACATTTTCAGCTGACAGGACTGGAGAACACCGGCATCGGGATGTAAGCATACGTCATCTGCATGTTGTAAAATCTGGATGTTACTGGCAAAGAGTTCATTGAGGTCTGCAGTATAGAGACTGAATAACAAGGAGACCAAGACTGATCCCTGCAGAAGTCCTCTGCCAGTTTCTCTGGGTTCCAGTGTAGTCCCGTGTTGCAAAATGATTGTCTTCGTATTGCTCACAAAGCTTGCAAACGTTACACACGAGTGGTTTTGGAATCTGGAATTGCTTCAGTTTTTTCCCTAAGATTGACGACGTTGTCGTATGCTTTAGTCAAGTCTATGACTGCAACTATCATATAATTATTCCGAGAGAAATTAAGCTGTATGTCAGTAACTAACCTTAAAAGGGTTTCAGTTGTCCCTTTTCTTTTTTGAAACCCAAGTTGTTTTCCCGATAATAGTTGCGTGTTTTCGCACCACCATTCTAAGCACCGCTTAATAATCCTTTCCTTGACCCTCGCCGAACAAGGTATTAAGGAGACAGGCCGTTTTTATTTGGGTTACATCATATTTTCGCGATTTGTCGATGGGGATGACAAGACATATTTTTAGCGTGTCGATTTTTATCTTTTGTGTCCATACACTACTGTAAATTCTGAGCAGCAACAGTTTCCCTTTGTGTGGGACGTGTCACAGTACTATCTGGTCCAGGTGCCGTGCCCTTCCCTCGGAGAGCGCGGTTTGGAGTACTTGCAGTGAAAAGGGTTGTGCATTGACACTGTTGTCCTCTTCTTATTGCGCCTCCTCATCCTTCGCCAATACGTTAAGGTGGAGCTATGATACACAAGAACGATTCTAAAAGTTCGTCGGATAGTGGAGGTATGTGCTCGTCTTTTGTCAAACCGGTTTTAATGTTCCGTGTTACATTCCACATCCCGGTTAATGGAGTGTCTTTGCTGATTGGAGCGAAGGAATTGTGCCACGATTTTCTTTCTTTGCTCTTGAGTATTTTCTTGGCTGCAACTTGTGCTTTCTTGAGGGCAAC
Source organism: Schistocerca nitens (assembly GCF_023898315.1). Taxonomy (NCBI): domain Eukaryota; kingdom Metazoa; phylum Arthropoda; class Insecta; order Orthoptera; family Acrididae; genus Schistocerca; species Schistocerca nitens. The sequence goes on along the minus strand of NC_064617.1, from coordinate 472,329,503 downwards.
GAAGTTTGTATCGTTAGAGAGATTTTAGTATGCTCTTAATGCCTCCTTTCATTCCTTGAGGCCTGCGCCACATTCTCATTCCCACCAACAGGGTGATGGCCGATATGAAATCAGCTTATCCCCTTTCTGAGTTATTGAGACTTGCGCTGCTTCACTGATAGGCGATGCCAAGACCTCATAGTATCTTTCGGAGTTCCCATTTTCGCCGATCGATTCCAGTTCGTCTCCCAGTAGTATTTCGTATAGGTTGATATTGGCTTTGTTTGTATTCCATTTCTGGCTGATTGCGCGTTTGACAGTCCCCATAGGTTGTGTGTTTGTTATGATTTGAATTGGCGAGTGATCCAAACCTAAAGTGTCCAGTGTCAGAAAATATGTGTATTTGGGAACAACGTCGTATATGACAGTTTTGTACGATTCATTTTTTTATGTATAATGATAAGCCAGCTGAAGCAGGCGTTACTTCAGTTGTGATAACAAGCTAGACAAGAAGTGGATTCGGATACGGGAACAAAATAACAACGTTTTAAATCCTTGTGTAAGCAATGTCTCCCTCCACTGAAATTTTCATGGCAAGTGTATAAGGCTCACAAAATCCAGAAAAAACTAAGCTCTGAACTCTGTGATTAATTTGCATAAAAGCGACCACTGAATCATTTGCATTCTGGGTGGAACATGGTTTACTTTCTCTCAGTTAAGAAACTATTATGGTTTAGCAGTTTGATCTTAAGTAGAACAAAACCTACCGTAAACAAAACTTCGTGGATAAATTACTTCAAGTTTGGACATACACCTGTTTACATCAAGAGAAAGAACCAGACAAAAACACACTTTGGTAACGTTGAAAGATATTTGTATTAGGAGAAATGGTTATAAAAAATGTAATTATCATGATAAATTACAGTTTGTCTGATACGTTTCCTACTTTTCGTATCTTTGAATGTAAATATCAAGGGAAATCACAGTGTTTCGAAATGTTTGCCACTTTGAACTTCTTTGCTTGCTAAGCACGTGAGTGTTGGAAAGATGGCGTCCAGTGAAAGCATCCTTTGTGCTAAGTGCGAGAGAAACGATAAAAATAAGGAATTCAGTGTTTTGTGTGGACTGTGGCGTGGAAAATCGTTTCACACGGAGTGTGTGGGGCTCACCAACAGCGAAGATCGCATTCTAAAGTGCTCAAAAGTCGCTTAAAATACGTTTGTGACAACTGTGAAGTGAGGTTAGCTGACGAAGTCTCAGAATACATTAATACAGCGAAACATGAACAAATCTTGTACTCTAAGCAGCAATGTAGTGTTGATCTAGTTGCATCTGTGAATAATCTTAACACAAATGTGAAAAACTTACCAGTGATAACAAACAAATAAAAGAAAAACTAGACACTGTGATTGCCACGAACTCTAAGTTAGAAATATTGGTACCACGAAGTGAAGAAGCATCTCAGTCATCGAGAAACACAGCAAGACAGTGTGCAGAGAATGTAGAAAACAACATGCCATGTATTATAGCCGGTAATAAAGAGGTAAACGTCGCTAATCTGAGGCAAAGTTCAAATATTGGTCTGGAGTGTGTCAGAGAAGCAGCACCTACCACCATCACCAATCAGAACACAAGCAAAAACCCTGCAAATTCATCACGTGGTAATTTTCCAACGAGAAAATTCGGTGAAGACCCAAACATTGCTAGAGTGATATTTAGTTCAAATGTAGACAATGAGTGTGTCAGTGAAGCTCAACCCCACATTAAAAAACAACCAAATGCAGACGTAAACAATCTGATGGATTAAAACTCTTCGGAAGACATCAATACAGACTGGCAAGAAGTGAAAAACAAGCGAGGAGGCAGAAGAAATTCGACTGTAGCGAAACAAGAAAATGAACTGGCCAAAACCACTGAAGACACAGGAAAAGAAAACAAAACATCTTACAAGAGTGTGCTACAAAATGGAAAATCTGGTAAGCACTGTTTGAGGCCCACTACACAAACGTTTGTGAATGCCAGTACTAAAAACAGAAATAAAGCCATAATAGGTATTGGCGATGAAAAGGCATGCTGTATGGTTGACAAAAAAGCCTGGTTCCACCTAAGCAAACAGAGAGATGGCCCCACAGCTGAAACTGTAACTAACTTCTTGTAGAACACTTTCCCAAACCAGAACAATTTTACAGTTGAAAAACTAGAAACAAAGGGAATAAATAATAGCTTCAAAATTGGTGTTGATTTCGACCTAAAAGATAAAATAATGGACAACAGTATATGGCCATAGAACATTGTGATAAAACTTTTTTATTCCAGAGGATGCCCAGTGCACCAGTGCGATAAACTCCCAAGACTAAGAACATTCCAGTGAAAAAGGAAATGATATCATTAAAGAAAATGCTGTCTTAGTTATAGCGAGTGTAAATCTGCAGTGCTTCAGAACAAAACATGATACATTATCACTGTTTGCTGACGAACTGAGACCTGATGTATTATGTATATGTGATTACTGGCTAGCCCAACCACAAACAGAATACTACAGAAACATTGAATATTTAGAAATGGTGAATGCATGGTGTAGAGAAACTACTATCCATGGTGGTGTGGCTGTGTATGTAAATAGTAAACTCAGTGCAAATAAAATTGACTTAAGTAAATTTTGTGTAGATCTAGACCTAGAATTAGCTGCTTTGAGACTGTCAGATGCCATCTTAATTGTTTCTGTCTACCATTCCCCAGATGGAAATTTTGAAAATTTCCTCAACCAGTTGTAAACCTGTCTGTGTCACCTAGTGCACTTAGAGACAAAAATTGCTTTATGTGGAGACTTCAGCATTCATATTGGAGAAGGTAATGATAAAGAAAGAGCTTTCATGAACTTAGTAAGCAGCTATGGGCTATTTGTAGGAAACTCTCTACCAACAAGAGGCGCTATTTGTCTTGAGACAATTGTGACAAACCTAAATAGTTGGGACTACAAAGTAAGTGTGGTGGACCCTATACTAGCAGATCACCATGGAGTAATCAAGAAGCTATGGACAAACTCAGTAAGTACACAACAAATTCCCAGCTGGCATTCAAATTATGTATTCAAAAATAGAGTGATTACAAAGAAAAGCTTAGGTGATTTCAAAACTACAGTGTCTTCTATAGATTGGCACCAAATAATTGGTGAATTGCCACCAAATTCTGCATTCAATCACATGTTCCAGACCCTTAAAGTGAAATTTGATGAATATTTCCCATTAAAACTCAAGAGATATTCAAATGCTAAATCAAAATGTAGATAAAAAACTAACAAAGTAATGAGGTGGTATACTCCTAGACTAACCAAAATAAAATTTCCAAATACTAAATGACAAGGTCAAAGCCGCTAAAGATATAGATACTAAGGATAGACTGTACTCTAGTTATTTACAGACCAAATGGATCTACAGAAAGGAAGTAGAAAAAGCAAAGGACGAAAGCAATGCCAGATTTATTGAAGAAGCTCACAACCCTTGTAAAGCAGCATGGGACCTGGTTAATGAGCACAGGAAAAAGCCCACCTCTTGCTCTAATTCCTGCAGTCCAGATGAGTTTAATGACTATTTTATAAAAATAGTGGAAAACACAGTAGATGAAATTCCTGACTTTGGAATAGATCTTGCAGCTGCTGTGAAATTTGAGAATAAATGCAGCATGGTCATGTGGAAGAGAGTGTATCCAAAAGAAATAATAAAAATTGTAAAAAGTTACAAATCTTCAGGGAGCCCTGATATTTATGGCATGTCCTGTACCATGTTAAAAACTATAATCAGTGAAATTGCACAGCCATTAGCAGTACTAATAAATAAAAGCCTCCGTGCAGGGGAATTTCCAGACTTTCTGAAAGTAGCATGCACAGTGCCTCTTTACAAAAAAGGCAGTCCACATGAAGTGTCAAGCTACAGGCCCATATCTATAATACCAGTACTGGGCGAAGGTGTTGAAATCGATAATGACAGAACAACTATTAAGTTACTTTGAAGGAAACAATCTCTTTTATGATTTGCAACATGGCTTTCGGAAGGGTAGGTCAACAACAACAGCAGTACTTGACTTAGTTACAAACATAAGTCAGGGTTTTGAAGACAATGAGTCTATAGCACTAGTACTCAGTGACCTTAGTAAGGTATTTGAGTGCATCCCACATAAGGCCCTGCTCAGAAAGCTAAAAACATATGGTATACGGGGATCTGTCCTGCAAACTCATAAATCCTACCTGAGAAACAGACAACAGACTGTCTCTGTGCAAGGAGCTGATTCAGGTGAGAAGAAGCTACAGCATAGTGTGCCACAGGGATCGATAATAGGGCGCCTGCTGTTCCTTATCTTCGTAAATGACATAGGCTCCAATGGGCACACCTTGCAGTTTGTGGATGATACAACCTTGTTCCCAAAAGGAGAGAATGTCGAACAGGCAGTCCAGCAAGCAGAAGTCTTGTTCAGTGAAGCTAAGGTCTGGTTTATCACGAACAAAATGAAAATTAATGAAAAAAACTCAGAGGATGATATGCAACCTCAGAATACATTCATACAGCAAAACGTGAACAAATCTTGTACTCTAAGCAGCAATGCAGTGTTGATCTAGTTGCATCTGTGAATAATCTTAACACAAATTGTGAAAAACTTACCAGTAATAACAAACAAATAAAAGAAAAACTAGACACTTTGAATGCCACGAACTCTAAGTTAGAAATATTGGTACCACGAAGTAAAGAAGCATCTCAGTCATCGAGAAACACAGCAAGACAGTGTGCAGAGGATGTAGAAAACAACATGACATGTATTATAGCCGGTAATAAAGAGGTAACACAGGAGATGTTAAACGTCTGGCCTTTCTCATTGATACCAAACTAACCTGGCAACAGCACACCAAACATGTGTATTCTAAACTTTCACGGGCCCTGTACCTCTTGAGGAAACTGAAAAGTATAGTACCAGAACAGTACCTTCTAACTGTGTACTATGCAATGTTCCACAGCCACATCAGTTATGGGCTGTTGTTTTGGGGCCATTCTGCAGGCTACAAGAATGTGCTTTTACTGCAAAAGAAAGCAATGAGGATCATTACTTCAAGCAAAAAAACAGACCACTGTAAACCAATTTTCACCAGGTTAGGAATTCTGACTGTTTACAGCCAGTATATATTGAAATGCCTCTTCCACATAAAGAGAAACCATGATATTTACAGAAAGAGAAATGAAGTCCACAAATACAGCACTCACAACAAAGACAGTATCGACATGCCATCGTGTCGATTAGCAAAGACACAAAACAGCTTCCCAATGGTGGTCATAAAATTGTTTAATGCTCTACCTGATCACATTCAGTCTTTACCATGGGAGCAGTTTAAAACTATTATTTTGTGTAAGCTAAAAGAGCAACCCTTCTACAATATTGAAGAATTCTTCTCTAGTAATAGCATAGTGTTTACTTGAGCTGCAGCTCAGTTCCATGACTCTAACAGCAATATACATATCATTACATACTTGTATCTATTTTATAGTTGTGATATTATTGTAATCCAATTTATAACTTAAATATGTCTTGAGGTATTAAATTACTATCATAGTAGAGTTGTATTCATCTATTTTGATAATGTTATATCTTGACGCTGTCTGTCCAGCTGTGGTTGGTGAATGATATAGAATTGGTAAAAATTGGTAAATTGATATAAATTCTTTGGCTATGAGAGGTTGTAGTATTATTCAGAAGAGCTCCGCCGAACGGAAGCAGTTGTCAGCCAGGGAGTGACAGGGAGTGTTGTGTCACGGCAGGGTGAGAAGTTTCGATGGTGGATGTGCCACACAGTGATTTTTATTTGAGATGTTCCGTGACGCGTAATTGTAGACTGTGGTTGATTTGGTATGACTGTGTAGAGAGATGGGTCATTTGGAAAACAGTAATTGCATTGAGCTTATTTTGCTGAAAGTGCTAGGCGAGCAATTATTGTAGCGAAAGACTTCATTGTGCTAAACAATATCCACGTGTTGGTATCCAGAGGCAATTACCAGTCATGTGTTCAGTATTGTCATTAGTTGCCGCTACCAACATGTTTCACTAGGAAACTAAAAGATTAAATATGTACTCTATTTGCCTGCCAGAGTGGCTGAGCTATTCTAGGAGCTACAGTCTGGAACCGCGCAACCGCTACGTCGCAGGTTCTAATCCTGCCTCGGGCATGGATGTGTGTGATGTCCTTAGGTTAGTTAGGTTTAAGTAGTTCGAAGTTCTAGGGGACTGATGACCTCAGAAGTTAAGTCCCATGGTGCTCACAGCCACTTGAACCATTTTTGTACTCTATTTATAAAGTGTCTGTTAAAAGTATGGTATGGTTTATGACAATGCTGAGAAAGATATGTTAAAAAAGAGTAATAGTTCATGTTATTTAGGTTTCATTCCAATTGCAAAATACCCTCTTACTTATTTATTTACGAAACACTTCACTGAAGCTTATCCCAACTGTTTAAGTGAAAAATGTGGTTGGTAACAAGCTGCCCTGTCATGCATCACACCATTGCGTGAACAATGATTTTCATTTTTCGAAAAAGGGCAAAGGAAGGTTTAATTTGCTAATGGAGCCAGGTAAACGAATTAAAAAGGCAAACTGCTTTGTGGTGATTATTTCAGCTCACCATTTTTTCATGCACAGAGAGCAGAGGCGAGTTATCTATTGCACGATAAGTAACAATTGTAGGGCCTAAACGAACCTTTGTGAGAATTTTAGAAACAATTTTCACCTACAAAATTTCATAAAAATTCAATAGATGCGTTTTTATAACAGGGTGTAGTTTTTGTTACGTAACAGTCATTGTGTGTGATTACTTCATCAGTAAATTAATTTGTATCACATACATCAATAGTAATTTGCACAGTCATGTTCGTATTTAAAACTAAGATAGCAAAGGTGATTCTGGATCAGACACTGTAATCAGAAGTTAAAAAAGTACTTGCTTTTAAATTGCTAGCGAGAGGTTTTGGCTCACATACAGTTTACAGTTACTAATTGGAAAAGCATATTAATTTCACCTGTTGATGAAGCTTTTGATTCCGCAGTTAGATCAAAAAGCTCTGCTCTGCAACTGCGTCTACAAGGAAAAATTATTGATACGCTTTGATCTTCTCGTTGTATTTTCGTGTACTATTAACAACTGTTTGGCACTGCGTAGCTTTGTATGATTTCTTGTGTTTAGTAATCATTTACTGATTCTGCTGTAATATTTGTGATTTTTTCATTCATTGTTCTCTACAACTGTATCAACATGTCAAGAATCACTACACGCAAATCAGGTGTCAGACGTTTAGGAAATGCTACTTCTAACGAGTTATTAGATGTAAGAAAGATGAGTGAACAGACCTTCTCAGGTTAGTGATTCAAGGGAGGTAGGTGTGACAATGACTGATGGACCCGATCAGAGTATTAACCTCACAATAATAGAAGATGAACATGAGAATGCAGTAGAAGATTTCATACCTGAAAATAATTCTCTAGGAAAAAAACATAAAAATAAAAAGTATGTAAAATAAAAAACATAAAATAAATGTAAAAAATAAAAAAGATAGAAAGTAGAAAAAATAACTTGACAAGCTTTACCTGTTTGTGCTTTTGACTGTATATTGTCTGTTTTTGATTTTTTGTAATGATTGTCATGTTCTGTTATAACTCTGTGATGTTAAAATAGCTTCAGTGCTAACCAGTATGGTACGTATTCTGCATTGTTGTGTTGTTTGTGATCAGGTACTTGTCTTAGCACTGCAAACTGCATTTTTTTCAGGTTTTAAGGACTTCTATTATTACATTTCATTTTCTTTAAAGTCAGCTGTGGCATACCTTGATATATGCTACATATATACTCGTTTTTAATATGCAGGGTGTTATTGAGATGCCAAAACTGGTTTTCTATTGTAAATAAGATAGATTCTTAAAACATATGGCTGTGTGGCGATTTTCCTTGGTAAACATTCTGTACGAAGTGACTTGTCACAACATTGTAGCTCAGTGGTTGAAGATTGCATCTTTCAGCAGCAGTGTAGAATTTGGTAGGAAGGATCCTTTGCAACTTACTCTGACGAAAGTAATCCCCTTCCTCTTTAAACAGGAATCCTACAGCTAGGAACGGGAATGTTATGCAACTTGTACTGGCAACATTACTAGGAAGAGGATAAAGCAAAGTTCATCTTCCACACACAAATACTGCCGAATTTCGCAGCTGAAAGAACAAGGGAATCAGCATGATATGCGTATATAATAATTAGAGTCCGCCAAGATCACTCAGCATTCGAGCTCTGTTACAAAACACAAGAACTCATTGCGAACACGACATCATTTCTACCAGTTCTGATAAAAATTCTGAGAACTCTAAGCCAGTCCTGTTTACCAGTTCAGAGGAATTTCAATCGTTGCAGCGTTTCAAACAAGGCCAGACCACCATTTAGTAGCAACACAAGAACGATGTTAAGAAAATTCAATAACAGCTTTCTCGCATCGAAAAGAAAATCGATCAGGGTGTCAATGATAGTAGATGAGACTGTGTTCCTTTTGTAGATTCTGATGAGCAAGCAAACTCATGGTATGTGGGAGAGCTTATTGGTGAACATGAAACTTTTTGAATACAAGTAACTGGGATGCAAATTGTGATGTGAGAGAAAATTAATGTTCACACAAGAATGATGGTTTTGATTACAAGCATTTTCTTACTGTTAGGAAGTTCAAAGTTTTTCGAAATGTTGCTAACGAAATTCACTCATGGAAGTGGCTGCAACGATTTTACTATTCTCTTCCACATACACGGCTAATTGGTCACAAATTAGAATTTATGTGCCGTTATCTTGAAGGTGAACCAGCCACAAGAATGTGTTCATCAGCACACGAACGTCAGACTTATGGAGACTTCTATCACGCGTTTTTGTCAGCTTACTCGCTAGAGACAACACAAGAGCATATTAATCACAGCATGATTATGCTTAATAGCTTCGAACAGTCTGATTTCTCAAGCCCTGCACGTTTTTTCGAGCACATGGTGCACAAGAATCAGTTTTTGAATAGCCCTTGTAGCCCCTCCAAACTAATACGAACCTATTTGACGAAATTACCTGTTCGATTAAGACCTATACTCTTGGCTCGTCGTTGCGAAGACTGTATACTAGAAGCATTTAAATGCCTGTTGCGAGAACTTGTATTCGACAACGAGGAGCAGCAAACACGTAATAAAAGTTACAACAGTAAGAGTCAAAACTATCGCCACAACGTCAACCACTGAAATTCAAGAGGATTATTTAACAGTGGTCAGGCTGATAACAGACACGCAATCAGACATCAGCCACATAGTGCAAATAATTGGCATCACAAATGTTGTTTTCACAATCGAGGAGGTTACCAAGGCAGAAACTGAGACCGCGTTCTGTGGAGTCAAAGAATTTATGGGAATGAAAACAATTTTAACAGTAATAACTATGTTGAAAGATCTAATCAGAATTGGCAAATTTTAGCCCGGAGTAGAATCCTGAGATCATTGACATTGGGCCATCACACCCACATAATAATCCGAGATGAGATGGTCCGTCACAATAATGTCATGCTGGGCATCCGAAATACGATACATTTCAACCAATAGTAATGAGAGTAGTTTTAGCTCATGTGTGGCACTAAAGCATGGTAAGGCTCTAGGAGGATTCCTGCTGGCATGATTGCCCACCAGTGTTGGCTGTTCTCAGATAGGAATGTCTTCAAATAATGCCAGTAGTTATCGCAAAGAAAATGGCGGAAATTTTATTACCTTGTGTTTTATTATCAAGCTTCAACAGAAAAGCGGATTATTAGGCTTTCTAGCGTCAATGGTCGTTGATGGAGAACTGTAGTTGGGACATTCATTCCAAGAGCAATTGCCTTTTGTCTTTTGGGAGCTGGATTTGGAATCGTCTGAGATTTTTAAAATAGCTCCTAGCTCCGAATCAACACGGTACAGCATGTCCGAGTAGATAGAAAACGTGGTGAAAGAAATTCCCCTAGACGTTTTTAATAAAATCTGTCTCACTGGAAACTTTTCCTACTCGAAAAGAGAGCCAATGTGACCCCCTCCTGAAATCAGGGAGTCACCGTACTCTTTCCACTAGTTATCGCAGTGTTGTACTCAATGTGAATGTAAAATTTGGAGCTCATCTCAGTTAGGTCCTAGGACCCAGGATGCTAGGTGGTCTCTCCCAATGTTGCTATAGAAGCTACCGCTCTGTTCTTGAGAACTTGTTGTTTGGACGCTTATCCTCTGGCAGCTCCTCAAATTGGACATATGTAGACGTCTTCTCGTCTTTATACAGTTTCAAAACGATTTTTTTGCTATCGAGACAATGACGCCTTATCGACTCTACGAGCAAAAGAATAAAGTCCCTTAGAGATCATCCAGAGTATGACTAGTTCATTGTTTCTGGACAAATTTGCTATTTTCTGCTTCTCTTTCAACGAGGCAACTCAGCAAATCAGCTGCAGCAGATGATAAGGTGTCTGAAGGAGTAGACAGAGAATGTTGTTGTTGTGGTCTTTAGTCCTGAGACTGGTTTGATGCAGCTCTCCATTCTACTCTATCCTGTGCAAGCTTCTTCATCTCCCAGTACATACTGCAACCTACATCCTTCTGAATCTGCTTAGTGTATTCATCTCTTGATCTCCCACTTACGATTTTTACTCTCCACGCTGCCCTCCAATATTAAATTTGTGATCCCTTGATGCCTCAGAACATGTCCTACCAACCGATCCCTTCTTCTAGTCAAGTTGTGCCACAAACTCCTCTTCTCTCCAATCCTATTCAATACCTCCTCATTAGTTATATGATCTACTCATCTAATCTTCAGCATTCTTTTGTAGCACCACGTCTCGAAAGCTTCTATTCTCTTCTTGTCCAAACTATTTATCGTCCATCTTTCACTTCCATACATGGCTAAACTCCATACAAATACTTTGAGAAACGACTTCCTGGCACTTAACTCTATACTCGATGTTAACAAATTTTTCTTCTTCAGAAACGCTTTCCTTGTCATTGCCACTCTACATTTCATATCCTCTCTACTTTGACCATCATCAGTTATTTTGCTCCCCAAATAGCAAAACTCCTTTACTACTTTAAGTGTCTCATTTCCTAATCTAATTCCCTCAGCATCACCAGACTTAATTCGACTACATTCCTTTATCCTTGTTTTGCTTTTGTTGATGTTCATCTTATACCCTCCTTTCAAGACACTGTCCATTCCGTTCAACTGCTCTTCCAAGTCCTTTGCTGTCTCTGACAGAATTACAATGTCATCGGCGAACCTTAAAGTTTTTATTTCTTCTCCATGGATTTTAATTTCTACTCAGAATTTTTCTTTTGTTTCCTTTACTGCTTGCTCAGTATACAGATTGAATAACATCGGGGATAGGCTACAACCCTGTCTCACTCCCTTCCCAACCACTGCTTCCCTTTCATACCCCTCGACTCTTATAACTGCAATCTGATTTCTGTACAAATTGTAAATAGCCTTTCGCTCCCTGTATTTTACCCCTACCACCTTCAGAATTTGAAAGAGAGTATTCCAATCAACATTGTCAAAAGCGTTCTCTAAGTCTACAAATGCTAGAAACGTAGGTTTGTCTTTCCTTAATGTTTCTTCTAAGATAAGTCGTAGGGTCAGTATTGCCTCACGTGTTCCCATATTTCTACGGAATCCAAACTGATTTTCCCCGACGTCTACCAGTTTTTCCATTCGTCTGTAAAGAATTCGCGTTAGTAATTTGCAGCTGTGACTTATTAAACTGATAGTTCGGTAATTTTCACATCTGTCAACACCTGCTTTCTTTGGGATTGGAATTATTATATTTTTCTTGATGTCTGAGGGTATTTCGCCAGTCTCATACATTTTGAACACCAGATGGTAGAGTTTTGTCAGGACTGGCTCTCCTAAGGCTGTCAGTAATTCTGATGGAATGTTGTCTACTCCCGGGGCCTTGTTTCGACTCAGGTCTTTCAGTGCTCTGTCAAACTCTTCACGCAGTATCGTATCTCCCATTTCATCTTCATCTACATCCTCTTCCCTTTCTATAACATTGCCCTCAAGTACATCGCCCTTTTATAGTCCCTCTATATACTCCTTCCACCTTCTGCTTTCCCTACTTTGCTTAGAACTGGGTTTCCATCTGAGCTCTTGATATTCATACTAGAGGTTTTCTTTTCACCAAAGGTGTCCTTAATTTTCCTGTAGGCTGTATCCATCCTACCCCTGGTGAGATAAGACAGAGAATAGTGCCTGTAAATTATCCTTAAAGAAATATGTGTGAATGCATTTCAAATGTTCACGCAGACTCTGTTATCCACCTACACTTAAAATGAGGGTTGCTCTTACTTGTGTCACGAAAACAGTGAGATTTAAAGGTTTACTTTCGATTATTAGTTACCACACTTATGGTTTTTAAAGACAAAAGATCTGATGACATTAAATATCCTACAACAGGTTGAGCAAACGCAATATATGTGCCCCAGTCATATAAATATTTTCAGTAGTCCAAACAGGTTTATGGGTACTAAGATTACAGATCAGCGAAACCGACATATCTAAAAATCATTGTTGTCCACCATGAGAAGATTAGGTTGAGTTACTTTGATTATAAAATGTCACGTGCCTTTATGAGAAAACACCGAGAGCTAGAAAAAGTAATGAGACTGAAGGCGTTTTCTCGAAAAGCATTCTAGACGTGATCATAGGGTCAGTGTGTAGAGTTGGTTGGCCTGCTTATCAGTGATAATGCTCAACAGACAAGCCTGATGACAAAACGATAAAGAGGACAAAGTGGTTAGAGACTTCGAGAGATATCGCAAATTAAAAACTACTCGGGTATGGAATGCTCATAAACCGATATTTCTTAATAAGTGAATGTTCCTTTTAGCACTGGAAAAGAAGGTGTTATGCAACAGCAACAAAATTTACTAAACAAATAACTTGACTGGTGAGATGGAGAATCAAGCCTGGCTATTCATACGTACGGAAATAACGTGGGAGAATTTTCCAAAATGGCAGTAGAGAGTGGAAACAGAACGATGTACCTATTATGGGACATTTTGCTGTGAAGTCTGATGTGAGGCACTTCGGTGTCTGCTTTGAGATCACTGAAGATTTTGGTTCTGAGTGTACGCATGCTGTCGGGAGGCATTGCCTGGAAGTGTAGACCCTGCTTTGACCTGGCCGCCGCCATAACTGCTGCTGCCTGGGAAATGCTGGCGTCTAATGGGTGCGTAAGTCTCACAATGTAAACTCTTCGATCATGCACCACCAGGTAATGAAGTATGCTACAGCATTTATATCAGAGTCTGCGTTCCAGGGTTCCATTTATCTCATAATAATATTCAGTTCTGAGGAGAGTGACCCTGACATAATTTTTAATATAATGGGCACATTTATTTTATTGCTGGTTTGCCTACTAAGGATGATAGGAAGTACCTGATTTCTTCTTTCTTTTCTCCTTTCTTTCTTTCCAGTAGTTTTTCGTTCTTTCTCTATGTTTTTTTCTGTATGTTTGCCATATATAATCATTTCATTTGTTATTTAATGCAAATGCTGCACCCTGGTGCAATTTCATTGTTAATTAATGTAACTGTTATGAATCAGCTTCTCAGGCTGAACACTATAATACGCCTGTCATCACACAAAATATCTTACAACAGCATGAGGCTAACAACAGTATTACTTACTGCAAGGACCAGCCTTTGCTCTTAGGCTATTTGACTGTCACTGTCCACGTGGCAGTAACTCGTCATGGTAATCATGCATAATGGTTCTTGTCCGTCTATTGGCACCTATATTCACTTTATTTTAACATTTACTCATGAAAATGCCTTTTTCTAATCACGCAGTTCGGAATTCATCCACAACACCTCCTAACGTCACATGATGTCACCCAAATGTTAGTCCATACCTAGAAATAGAATTGACTGCCACCAATGTTGGTAACGAGCTACAAAATCATTTTAAATTTATTCGTAAACAGGTAACACAATACCCTATCCAGGCTGATTCATCTGCCCCTACCGATGTCGCTTTATGGAACCCGTAATGTTACATGTGGCCTTCATAAACTTCCTACAGAAAAATGAACAGGACCTTTTTTTTGGGAAATTTAATGTAGTCAAATTTTGTACTAGGATACGTTTTCGGTGGTGACCACGGTTTTCGCGTTATTCACAAAAAAACATACAAAAGTGGTCTCCTCCCCTACACTCTTCCCTCACCAACCAGGATTTCTAGTAAGTTGTCCCTGACACTCCCTGTTACAACTGCACAAAAATTTACAACTACACAAAATATTCCCGATAATCCATCTTTTTTGTCTTTATTGATTGGGCTGTTACGCCACCAGCATTGTCGGCTATTTCGTCAAAACTATTAATTTGAAAGTGCCATTGAGGGTAATGAAAGAAAAACGTCTTCTGTAAGCGTTACTTTAAAACTAAGTACGTTGACAATTCGATCTAAGCTTAACCCTTACATGCACAGTAGTTTCGTAGTCACAAGGCCTGAGAATACAACGAAGTAATTGTTTGTTTTAGGCTGTTATAATTCACAAAGCTATTAGGAAAAAGTCAGACAAACGTCGATTTTTACAACTTACAAGTGTTTGACTAAGCCGGTGGGGTAATGAGGCCAGGCAATGAAGACCAAAAAGGGTCGAATGTGAAAATAATTTGTGTAGTCGCAAATCTTTGTACACTGATTTTGAAGGAATGCCATGAACAACATACTAAAAATCCTGACCGGTGGGGGCTGAGTGTAGAAGTGGGAGTGCGTCTGAAGGTCACTTTTGTATGTTTTTCTTGAATAATTTGATGACTACGGTATTTAGCGAAAAGGTATCCCAGTACAAAATTTAAATACATTAAATTTCCTACAGAAAAGATTCTGTTCATTTCTTCTGTAAGACTATTACACTTGATGTCCATTATAATTATTCGGGCTGTTAGGCCGTGGTCGGTTGATGAATTCTGAGGTGATTCCCTACGTTTCGTCTCCGACTGCGGGAGACATCTTCAAGGGGGTCCGTAGTTTGATGGAAGGTCCAACACACACACTGGCTCGCTACTGTGTTGGACCTTCCATCAAGCTACGGACCCCCTTGAAGATGTCTCCTGCAGTCGGAGACGAAACGTTGGGAATCACCTCAGAATTCATCAACCGACCACGGCATAACAGCCCGGATAATTATAATGGACATGATATTTCCGGCCGTGAAAGTTTACATTTTAGTATTATACTTGAGTCGGCGCAATTTGATCCCTGACAGCCGGCGATGCTGTTGCCAGCTTTCAACTACGAAGTGCAGACAGCTATAGGGGGAAACAATAGCCTTCTATAGAGCTCCAGCAACACTGAGACGTTGCCATAGGGACGTTTGCAAAATCGCATAACCTGATTGGCTGCAGTAAGAGCGCGGAGCTGTTACGCTCAGCCCGCTGCAACTGTCAGGAATATTCTTACAGCCTCTCCACTATAGTTTGCGCACAGCCAACGAGATAATACATAAATCTCGCGCGTGGTTCACGAATGACACATTTAACGTTGTGGGTTACATGAAACGACATCGGTATGGGCAGCTGAACCACCCTGTATTCTGTTCTCAAACTGTCATTTCCTTATCTGTGTATCAACACTACAATTGTATGCCAGTCTACACCGTTGGGTCTCAACAGGGGATGTGTAATTTTTCGTGATTGCTCGTTGAAACTCAGTCGACCAAACTAATTCACTGGCTACAACGCGGAGTTACAGGCGATTCTTACGGAGCAGACGAGATGTTCTCGTGATGCTACATTCCTAATCTGCTTCAATTCCTTATGTGCCCTGAAAGCCATCCAGAGAAGATAGTCCAATCCATCCAGGAGATGCCTCTTCGCCAGCAACGTTCGGGAAGAACGTGATTTTCTGCTGGAAATGAAGCCACATGAAAATCAAAACAAAGAATTAGTAGGAGCCACACCTGAGGAGGCATACAGAATATCTACAGTAGCACAGTGTGCAGTTACCCGGTGTGTAGTGTACTCACTGTCAGGGTAATGCATCAGTGGGATGAAAAGTGACAGATATGGGGGCTAAGAAGCTGAAGTTGGTGAGATCTGCTATGTGCTGTGAAAAAAACGCTTCCAGCTACGGAGGCAACATGAGGTGCAGCTAACAAGCCTCTGGGCTGCTTGGTGCCCAAAGCATGTGGGAATTTCTTCTCTGGCTAGAGGACTCACCAGTTTGTGATGCTTGTAGCATACAAATGGTTAAAATGGCTCTGACCACTATGGGACTTAACATCTGAGGTCATAAGTCCCCTAGAACTGTAAACTACTTAAACCTAACTAACCTAAGAACATCACACACATCCATGCCCGAGGGAGGATCGAACCTGCGCCCCTAGCGGTCGCGCGGTTCCAGAACGAAGCGCCGAGAACCGCTCGGCCACAACGGCAGGCTATCATATCAACATAAGGAGCATATCAACATAAAGGTGATTCCGTGATGATGTTAGGAACTTTCAACGATGATGAAGAAGGAAAATGTTTCAATTTGAAGTAAGGGACTCTGGTCCGCAAGCGACCGGATCTAAAGCTGTAAGCGACAATCGTTCCGATAACACTGACACTGTAATTAATGTACTGGTGTTGCTAAGATTAAAGGGTACGCAACTTTCACGGTTAGTAGGTAAAGGTAGGTAAAGTTCCGCGTTCTGGCCCTAGACAGGCCAGTGGGGCCCGTCCGACTGCCGTCTCATCCTCTGCCAATGACGTCACCAGATGCGGTATGGAAGGGCATGTGATCGACACACCACTCTCCGAGCCCTTGTCGGATTTCCTGATCTTGGAACCGCCACTAATCGATCGAATAGCTCCTCACTCGGCCTCAGCCTCACGAAGCTGGGTGCACTCCGCAGCAATCGTCCTGCCAAGCAAAAATCCCTGGTAGTACCAGACCCTCGACATGACAGTCAGTCGCGCTGACCATTCAGCTACAGAGGCAGACTTTCAGAAGAGATAGTGCGAACAAAACAAGAAAAAAATGTTTAGAGAACATGGGCTCTAAAATGCACACCTCAAGAGCTATGGGCACCTGTTCAGGAGAAGAGATGTGTTTCACAGTAGTGCAGATGAACAAATGTTCACAGCTCTTAAGGTATGCAATTAAGAGGCCATGTCTACTAAGTATTTTTTTCTCTTTTTGGTCCATACTATCGCCTCTGAGAGTTGCCTACCTGACAGTCCTATGAACAACACTTTCGGTACACGTATTCCACTGTCTGAGGTATCGGAACGATTTTGGTTTCACGTAGCTTTCGACTCGAACGTTTCCGACCAGGATCCTTTACCTCAGCCTGCTACATTTACCCTAATCAATCATTCCTGAAAGCTTGTAACAGCATCACAGAATCACCCCGTATGTTTGCCACATAATACAAGAGTGCATCCAATTAAGGCTTCAGAGGGTAGTCCATAATTTGATTAAGAAGTTTCCCTCTGTCACCTGTGCCCATTCAGTTTTCCCACTATGTCACATGTCATGGTGAAACATTCCTTTCACGCTGTCTACGACAAGCTCAGTGGCTAAGGCGCGGCTTACTAGCACAAACTGTTATCCAACATCAACTAGTTTACTAATTTTTAACTAAACAGAACTTAATTTTAACTGAAATGTAACTGATCTGGATGCTACCTGTCTTTTAATAAAATGAGCAACCAAAGTTAAACAATTATCTGGCTCTAACCAAAATTTCCACTTACCTCGCTTCTTGGCAATATTGTAGAAGATTTCTCGAAAGCACAACAGCAAACAGCAAGCAGGTAACAACTAATCTAGATTTCTATTTGCAAATAAAATTTCCGAACTATATTCAAACTGTTGCATACCGTATGGTGAAACGTGGTAATGCATTATGACGAGCAATGCGGTTGGAGAGAGTAACTATTTGTATGAAATGACATTCCAAGACAACGATTTTAGAATGAATTATATATTCAAAAAGGCAGAGTAAAACTTCACATGAATTTCACACATAACATTGGTCTGAACAATTCTATGCTGAGCAAATATACAAAGCTAAGTAACTGACAGTAATCATTCTGACAAACTAGCTGTGCAGAGCTGCAGTCGTACCTCAAGCTTCTTCTCTTCAAAAAATATTAACATTATTCAGAATTTATGATCTGTTCACTTTCTAAAATATACATCTTATTCATCCTTGCTGTTCTTGCCGGCCGCTGTGGTCGAGCGGTTCTAGGCGCATCAGTCCGGAACTGCGCTGCTGCTACGGTCGCAGGTTCGAATCCTGCCTCAGGCATGGATGCGTGTGATGTCCTTAAGTTAGTTAGGTTTAAGTAGTTCTAAGTCTAGGGGACTGATGACCTCAGATGTTAATTCCTATAGTGCCTAGAGCCATTTGAACCATTTGAATTTTTTTGCTGTCCTTTACAATCAATCTTTCTTTATCTAGCAGATATAATCACAAGTCAACAAAGCACTACAGAATATGTCCATGACGTACCACACTTTAACTAAGATTGTATCTGGCTGCGCAGAGACAGAGACTGTGCCATGACAAGACAAAAGATTGTTCAACAGTAACGTAACTTGCTCCCTCTCTGACGTCTACATCGATTATGTATAAAAACCAAAATGACATGACCACCTTACATATCCTCCACCTTCCCCCAGTAGAATTTTGTATGAGGGTCATTTCAGATAGGAATGGGACGAGAACAAAATTCGAAACATTATGGGTGGGAACATACAAAACAGGTCACAAATACAAAAAAAAAATTTCTTTACAAGAATACAAATTAAACAACTATAAGTAAAAAAATATTTACAAAATTCAAGAATATAGAACTGATGTAATCAATAGAATTCGCCATAGGTAGGTTATCAGTTTTTCATGATATCTGTGAGAATGTTCTGCACTGGGCTATTTTGAAAGTTTGTAAGTCACACCTTGTGCTGAAGTAGTACTGGTGATCTACCCTTTTCTTTCTTTCTATTTTTTTAGCACACAGGAAGTAGGTTACAGTGTCTATATCACACAAGGCCTACATTTCTGAAGCACAGTCACATGTAACAGTAGTGATGTTTACGATGAAAGTAGATAGAAGAGTGTCTTTATTATAAATGACCAAACTTTCTTTAGCTCGCTGCAATAGTGTCACATTTGCAGGAAGTTATATGCAAGCAGACTAAGCACAGTTCTCAGCTGACAACCTCACCCACGCACAAATAGTAAAAATGTTATAGTATCAGCTTGAAGCAGACTATAGATTCATAGATAACGCCAAGGTCATCTTGTAGTATTGAATAGATCCTTATGAAAGTCAGTTACAGCTTGTATCAGTGAAGAATGGCAACATGTGACAGACAATATTTCAGTATTTAATCAGTAGACATATTCTTCTGCCCTGGCAAGTCTCAATAATTTGTGATGAATGCTCAATCAGCTACAATTTGTTACATTTACAATATACACTTACCTATGATAAGGCAGGAGTAACAAGATCTTATTTCTATGTCTATAAAAGAAGTAAGGGAAAAATGACATCATGGTTTTACAATAATGAATTACATAAACTTCAGACAAGTAAATCATACGAAACAATCAATGTATAGTAATAGACATGACAAGAAACAATTATTATATGTACAGAATGACCTACAGAAAATTCTAAATCTATTCAAATAAATACATTTGTATGGACATCAGTGAAATACAAAAAAAATATAGACAGTAAGGTGGAAAGAGAAACATAAGATTAGTGATTACACAAAAGAAATAAATACATAAGGATAATGGTTTTACTCACAAATACCGAGAACGCAAATATATAATTAGGAAAAACATGGATTAGGAAGTAACCAAGGTTCACATCAAAGAACACTTAATGCAGTCAGTCAAACGTCAATCTATTATTACATGTAATATGGTCAGTAATTAGCATGCTATGTGGTTATATTCCATCCTTTAGTTTGTGCACCTGTTAAACCTTTTGCCCATAATGTCATCAAACTTCAACAGATACTACTGTTTACTTTGTCTTGGCTTGTTACTGTCATATGTTTCATACATTCTCATATTATTTAGCTCCATTACCCTAACTAGCCATTTGTCATCTTTGCCTACCTAACCATTTCGCATATTTACCCTACCTAAACATTTCTCATATTTCATTACCCTCCCTAATCATTTCATCTCACATTCTCTTTGTAACCATTTGTTTGCTCTTTCTTACCTTTTTCTTTTTGTTTCCTCCTTACACATCTTCCATGACTTATGAGAGCTCCCTCTAGTACTACACTTAACCTAATTATTATACTAATGGCACTGCATCCTAAAGTAAAAATTTACACAGAGAATATGCATTACTAAGAAACTCAATAAATGATGTATGTGTAAAAGGCAAATATAACCTGAAAATTCCTTAAGCTACAGCAATGCATGTTATTATGTTACATCACATAAAAATTCAAGAAGACAGTTAGCTCGCAATATCACACATATTCAGTAGAAAAATTGAAATAAAAGAATCCTATCCTATGCCATGGAGAAAAGAGTACAGCTGAAAAGTAAAAAATAAACAAAAATAAAATTTTAAAGAAATCATCAATAGTATCCCAAATACTTCCTGCATATTGTCTGTCCATGCCACACTTCACTAGTGATGAATTTCATCTTCACTTCCAAAATTTAAAATCTCCCAAAGATCTAGACTGCTGGACAATATTGTGGTGACATCTTGTCGTACATCTGTAAAGTTTACCTGTTAGACAAAGAAAAGGAAGATTAATTATTCAGAATTCAGTAGAAGTTAAATTTTCATGTGCATGTAGCAGTATTCAAATTAGAAAAAATAACTCTTATTCGTCAGTGCAAACAAGAAAATAAACAGTACCACAAAGAAAAAACACAAGAACTTCAGTGAAGTACCATGTCGCAGTACAGAGTAGCAATCAGTGCTAAGCCACATCTTTGCAAAACATTTTCCATTCACAAATGGAGAGAAAAATACACACTTCTCGAGTTATTGTAAAGTATAACTGTTACATGCTCTGATGAAAAAGATGACACTGTATGTTTCGGAAAAAGGTTCACTAATTCTAATCAGATAATCATTAACTCCACATCAAAGAAATAACTGTGTTGTCTCAGGTCACGTTACCTTCACTCACTATTGTCATCCAGCCACATTTTCTCAAAAACTGACCTTTTATGCATATAAACACAAAATGTTTCTACGTGGCATCAAATTGACTGTAACAAGAAACATGGTCACTACACCCTAACTCTTACGCACTTACTCTTTCTCCACATTAATCAACATAATCATTACCTCATTCTGTTTCAGTATGCATCATAAATCTCACAATTATCATCTCGTGTACCTAACCAACATAAATCTTACTATCCCATTACAACATTAATCATATTCGCTGTCTTTATCTCAATATACACTTCAAACAACAATTCCCTGCTCTATTTCGGTCCATTTATTTCCATGTAAACAACACTTCATAGGTATATTCGTAAATATTACAGTTCAATAAACACTACATCACTAACTCACGATAGATTCTGAAAAAGTCTTACATCAAAATACCTATCACTCTTCTTTCTAGACAAACAGTTAGTATCCCAAGAGCCTGTATATCTCATCAAAAGTGGTAGAAAATGTTATATGTCTCAGTATTATCATCACTGTGTGCAGCCAAAAATATTTCTCATCTTAACAACACATAGCTGTTAACCTGTGCATCGCCTCAAAACTGGTTTAAAAAGTACTGTCAGCGTTCATTTTATTAGAAATTATTTATTCTTATTCGTAATCTAGATGAAATTTCTAAGTTCGTAGCATTTTGTTTAGTGTGCGTGTTGTGGCAGCATATCGCTCGATTTGTTGCATAATAAATGAAGTTTGTTGCCCGACGATAGTCGCCCAATTCGTGTAAAAAGTTGCCTGTGCGCGACGGGAATCGCTCTGGCATGGGGTGCAACGGCATAGGTTGGCGCTAATGTTGCCATGCGCTGTAATGCAAGAAATATTTTCGAAATATGTGACTTGTAGTTCTATCAACTGACTAGAACTTTAATAAATAGAATTATTCTGAATATGGCTTGATATGCGAAATGTGATGAAGTCCTTTGCTCTTGTGTGTCAGAATAGTTTCAATTTCGTCCTGTATTTCTTCCACGTCTTGAATATCTCATGAATTTGGTGATCTGTTTTCAGCTATTATTATTTGTAGCTTTGGGCGTGCCCTTTCAGAATTTTGCCACGATGAATTATGATACAGATTACTACGACTGCGTTGGTTTGGCCGGCCGGAGTGGCCGTGCAGTTCTAGGCGCTACAGTCTGGAACCGAGCTACCGCTAGGTCGCAGGTTCGAATCCTGCCTCGGGCATGGATGTGTGTGATGTCCCTAGGTTAGTTAGGTTTAATTAGTTCTAGGCGACTGATGACCTGAGAAATTAAGTCGCATAGTGCTCAGAGCCATTTGAACCATTTTGAACAGCGTTGGTTTTTATTTGCATTATTGTTGATGTGCCATCATGAAAATTTGCTTCTGAGTTGGAGAACCATCTGTGATTGTTACAGTAATCGTAATTACACCTACTTCCATTACTGCAATATTTGAAATGGATGTAGCTGTGGTCATAGTTAGAGCTCCGGAAATTACTTCTATCACAATAATCATTATTCAGCTGCGAGAACTGCACGTCACACGGACAATGTCGGTTATCCCGTCTATAGTTTTTCGGTGGTTGTGTTTGTTATGCTAATTCCCATAGTTTTTGTTTTCAGGCGGTACTAACGCGTTTTGCGTGTCGTAGTTTCTGTTGTGATTGTTACTTTTCGTTAAATCGCGCTCACTCAATTCCAATTCATGAAGTAATGTTTGAAATGTTTCTAAATCATCTTTACATTTGCCGGCCAAAATTACTTGCCTCCAATGTGTAGGTAACTTTGTTAAACAAACGCGGATTATCTCTGACGGACTGTGTGGGTTTGATAAGTACGGATTTCTGCATTCCATATCTTCAAAGTATTTTGCTGGGCTCGAGAAATCACACTGTTCAAAGTTGCGTAACATTATAATGCTACGTTTTACTCGATCTTGTGTGGCCTGCAACCAGTAGGCTGATTAAAATGCTCAATAGAAATCATTTACGCTTTGCCATTCTCTCACTATTGAGCGCATTCTTGCTGCAGGTTCATTTTCCAAATAACCGGAGAGAAACACTAATTTGTGTTCAAGGGCTAATTTGGTGGTAAAGAATGCAGGAACCGATCACACCAAGCTTGGGGGTGAATTTCGTTACTATAATTCCTGCAAAACTTTGAATTTACGTATGTCAAAAAGTGTTTGTAATCGAAACAACCATTTCTGTGCGAACCAGATTGTTCTCTATTGCATCACATCGGCCATTCATTAACGTACCTGAATGTGAGGTATTGTTCTCGTGGAAAATCAGCTAAACGCCAGAGATTGTCAGAGTTTTCTGAATATGATTGTAAACGGTCAAATTCGTCTTTCGCGTTCTCACGGTTAAGCTTTCTTTCAAAACGCTCAAGTTTTTCATTCATAGTGTTCCTATAACGCTTGTTTTCCGATTAATTTTCTCTTGGTTGTCTTTAAAATGTATTAATGACTGGCATTCTGCTGTGTCTAAAAATTGTACTGGCATTGTGTCATTTGAATCTCTATCTGCACTGGTTGACAAATTTGCCATTTTCTTTGATTGTGCTTAACCTTTCCTTTTGTTCTTCAGAATTTAATGTTAAAGTTCCCACCCGTTCGCTAATTTCGTTTACTGTTGTGTTAAGATGTTCGTTCTTTCTTTTATCTGTGTAACTATCACACTCGGAACTACAGCGTTGATTTGAGCAAATAATTCGTCCTTGTTATTACGCTGACTTTCAAGTTTTCGTGTTCTGTTTCAAGGTCACATAATCTAGTTGCATAACTACTGATTATTGGTTGAAGGTCATTTTTTTATTTCTCTTCTAGCCGGCCGAAGTGGCCGTGCGGTTAAAGGCGCTGCAGTCTGGAACCGCAAGACCGCTACGGTCGCAGGTTCGAATCCTGCCTCGGGCATGGATGTTTGTGATGTCCTTAGGTTAGTTAGGTTTAACTAGTTCTGAGTTCTAGGGGACTAATGACCTCAGCAGTTGAGTCCCATAGTGCTCAGAGCCATTTGAACCATTTATTTCTCTTCTAAGTTATTTACTAATTTATTCCTGTGACTTGTTGATTTTCTTTCTCTTTTCATCTTGTCTTTTGTCGATTTTCTTGCTCTTTTCGTTTTGTGTTTTGTCAATTTTCTTACTCATTTTATCTTGTGTTACTTCAAGCACCTGGCGAATTGATTCTAGAAAATTTGTCGAATTCGCAGAGCGTAGGTCTACATAATTGTTCACTGAAGGTGATATGTGTTGTGTTCGTTCAAAAGACAATGATGCAAAACCTGTTTCTGATGCGTCTGTTGGCAGATGTAAACTTTCGCACGACTGTGACGACTTTTGTAAGCTTTCGCTAGACTGTGGCGACTTATCGCCGACCGACTCAACTTCAAAATTGACGTGTTCATTAACCATCGTTTGTTCTGTTTCATAATTGTTCGCTAAATTGCTTAATGATCGTGGAGCCACGCAGTTTCCTGCAATGTCATGTAAACTATTGGTATTTGCTAATCGCTCAAAATGGTTTATCTCATCCTGTACAGACTCGGTATTTTGCAACACTTTCTTTTGTCTTGTGCTACGACGAACTTTCATATTGTTTTCTGTTGTACCAAACATGATGAAACGCTATTTCTGGTGAAACAAAATTGCTACAATTACCAAACAAACAAAAATTGTACTATCGTGTACGCAAATATTCAACAATGAAAGAAATTTACACAGAACCTGGACTATTATGCCAACTGTTTACATAATAAAGTAATCGATAATCGTCACACGAACAAAATTTCACAAACTGAACACAGAATTTTAAGTGATTTGCCTGAAAAAGAAGTACAACATCAGTCAAATTAGCGCAGTGGTAATTTTGCTTTCGAGAAATACAGCACTATCTCTACTATGTATCACCAAAAGAACCAACAAAATATCCTGACAGAAAGGTCGATGTATGTAACCTCCCCTATTCCTTTCTGTACGAAATTTAGCCAGACTTTTCCTCCCACTCTACAAAAATCTACATTTTAGCAAAACTGTCCCCACAAACTGTTATCGAACTTATTAAGGGGGATTCGAATGAACAATTTTTTTCACATTTTCGGATTTTTATCTCATTATAAAACTTGCAGTTTTCTGTATAAAATGACATATACATCTCTTATAAACTCACATGGGAAGACTTTATTTTATTTTTTTAAATATAATCTACATCGGGTGAAATTGTTAAAAATTTTACGTGCATTACTTCAAGATCTAATAAAATCGGTAATTTTTATATATATAAGGCAGTGGTTTACTGTGTTATGAAGGTTAAATTGCGTGTTTTTATTGGTAGCACCATCAAAAACAATATCGTTTCATTTCGTAGTATAAACAGGCGTTGTGTGTCGAAGTGCTAACGTTTTTCCGAGGAAAAGTGACGAATAGATTGGTAAATCTCTCAAAAAGTAAAGTATGACACCAAAACGAAGTGTTTTTAAGAATCGTGGGTTTCATGGTGATAGATTTTCGAATAAAGGCGTGTGAAGTTACAGACAATGAAATACAGGCAAACTCGTCAGTATCTAGAGAAACACTCATTAGTGCTTCGAAGATTACAATAAAACTTTGCGATACACAGTTTTCTCAAAACGAAAGTGATATAAATGGTAGGTTAGGTTATATTCTGATTGATTTACACATCCTAACAAGGGTGTTAGGTGAATGTGTGTGTTGTAAAATATGTGAAGGGCAAGTTACTTTACATGAAGACAGTGAGGTCACAAACGGACAAACCAGGAGACTTATCATTAGGTGTGCCAGTTGTAAATATACTCATTCATTTTAGAATTCTGATAATTGTAAAGATAATTATTTTGAAGTAAATGTTAGGTGGTTTTATAGATTGATAGCTACTGGCAAAGGACACACTGTAGCAGAAACAATGCGTGCTGTGATGAATATGCCACGCCCACCTTGTAACATAGACAAGTTTGCGGGATTTATTGGATCTGCTGTGGAATCTGTTGAATGTGAGTCAATGAAGGGTGCTGCAAACGAAGCTGTTAAAATAAATGCTTTTGATGGCACTTGGCAGAAGTGCAACTACAGTTCTAAGAATTTTGTTGCTATACTGAGCAGTGTGGATACTAGAAGGGCTATAGACTTCCAGATTTTAACCAAACATTGTTATAAGTGTAAATCAGGGAATGAAGAAGGGCATATCTGTGACAGAAATTGTGAAAGAACAAGTGATGGTTTGGAGGTCTCTGCAGCTATTGAAATTTTTAGTCAATCTGTGAATGAAAGGGGAATGTGTTATACACTAAGTCCTTAGGTGATGGAGACTCAAAAGCATATAATAGTGTAGTAGCCGCTCAGTCTTATGGTGAGAAGATTATCACAAAACTGGAATGTGTTGGTCATGTCCAGTAGAGGATGGGCAGCTGGTAGAGGAAGTTGAAACAAAGTTTGAGAGACAAGAAACTTTCTGATGGTAAAACCATAAGAACTAGGCTGACAGACAAAATGATTGATGAATTACTGCAGTATTATGGGATGGCCATTAGAAATAATACTGATGATTTGTTGAAAATGAAGCAGGCAGTATGGGCTACCTTCTTCCACAGACTGTGAACTGATGTAAAATCAGTATACCTCCTTTGCCTTCCTGGACCTGATTCACGGTGCAATTACCGCAATGGCCAGTGCATACAGCCATAAACATTCCATCCCAGCAGCAGTTACCGATATCATAAAACCTATTTACAGAGACCTGGCAAATCCTGAATTACTGATGAAGTGTCTGCATGGTCAGACTCAAAATCCCAATGAGTCGTTCAATAATCTTACATTGACTCGCTTACCAAAAAATGTTTTTGGTGGAATGAAGAGACTAAAGTGGGGGGGGGGGGGTCAGTGATGTTGTTATTGTTTTTAATGGTGGCAGCACTAGTAAGGTGAAAGTGCTACAGCATATGGGAATTAATCTTGGAGCAAACTGCATCAGAGAACTTGAACGGATAGACAAGGTTTGCATTTATAAAGTAGGGTATGCAGCACAGTTGGCCACTAAGGAGTCCAGAAAGAAGAAAAGAAGAAAAAACTCGGAAAAAGATCAAGAGGATCGTATACAGTATGATACAGGGTGCTTCTGAGTAACTAAAAAAATTAAGCATATATTAAGTGAGTTACAGTCTTTTGAAACTTTAAAATCCGTTCCTGAAAATTTACATTTTCTGTTGCATTTTTCCATAAATCTCAGAAACCACTTCGAGTAGAGTATTCAAATTTTCAGGAAGTAATAACAAACATATCCTGAGTCTACTGAACTAAAAGAAGAACGTAATGTTACGTATAATTAAAATTATTTAGAATAACGAACAAAAAAGGTACACAAAATTTTAACTGTGTAATTAAAAAATTGTATTTCCGAAAGCAGTGGCTGAAATGCAGTTATTGTAGTTCAGTAGATTCAGAACATACAGTTTAGTGTCCTGTAAAAGTTTCATGTCAATGCCTGCAGTGGTTCCTGAAATACTGTACAGGTAAGCCAAGTCACTAAATTTAACATTGCAGGATAACTCCTGTGCTAACCTTTGACTAAAGCGAACTTAATCTGAACTCAGTTGTAACTGATCTGAATGCAACTGCCTTTATATAAAATGGGCAACCGTAGTAAAGCAATTATCTGGCAGTAATCAAAATTTCTACTTACCTCGCATCTTGACATCATTGTTGCATATCTCTCGAAAGCACAACAGCAAACAACAAGCAGGCAGCGGCTAAGCTAGATTTCTGTTTGTAAATAAAATTTCCAAACTATATTCAAACGTTTACATACCACACGGTGAAGTGTGGTAATGCGTAATGATAAACAGCGCGGATGGGGAGAGTAACTATTCTTATGAAATTATATTCCAAAAAAACGATTTTAAAATGAAGTATGTAGTCAAAAAGGCAGAGAAAAACTTCATGTGAATTTGACATATAACGTTGGTCTGAATAATACTATGCTTAACAATGTGAAAAATGATTTAAAAAGTGTACAGTGTTAACACAGAATTTCTATAAAAACCAAACAGCTTAATCAGGTAATATGTTAAAGCATAAATCAGGGAAGTGGCGTGGTCTTTCTCTCAACTCAGAGCAAATGTACAAAGTTAGTTAGCTGACAATAATCATTCTGGCAAACTAGCTGTGGAATGCTGCAGTCTTACCTCAAGCTTCTTCTCTTCAAAAAATCATAACATTATTAAAAAATTATATTCTCTTCGCTTTCTAATATATACATCTTATTCATCCTTGCTGTCCTTTACAATCAATCTTCTTTCATCTAACAGATACAATCACAAGTCAGCACAGTATTACAGAATACACAGTATTACAGAATACGTCCATCACCTACCACACTTTAACTAAGATTGTATCAGACTGCGCAGAGACACAGACTGTGCCACGACAAGACCAAAGATTGTTTAACAGTAAGGTAACTTGTTCCCTCTCTGACGTCCACATTGATAACATAGAAAAATCAAAATCACTTGGCCACCCTACAAAGTATCTCACCAGTGAAAAGCTTGTCTGTATTCGAAACGGGAACTGTAAGTCAGGTTATCAACTAACAGCATTAGTACCCTTGGTTTGGACAATATTGACTGGAATGTACCTTCCGAAATTTGAAAGGAGGCGGGGATAAAATACAAATAGCGTAAGCGTATGTACAAGTTGTACTGAAACCGACAGTAACTGTCGAAGGACATGAAATAAAGGAAGCAATTGAGAAGTTAGTGGGGTTGTAATCTATCCCAAATGATTTTCGATTTGTACAATAAGCGAGCAGTAAAGGAAACCAAGGGGTTGTTTAGAAAGGTAATTAACGTTCAGGGAGCAGAAGTAAAAGCTTTTGAGATTTGCAAGTAACATCGCAATCCTGTCGCAGTCGGTAAAGAACTTGCAAGATCAGAAGAACTGAATGGATAGTGTCTTGACAAGAGATTATAAGATGAAAAATGAACAAAAGTACAGTAACGTAATGAAATATAGGGGGAATTAAATCAGTCATTGCTGTAGAAATTAGGATATGGGGCACCAAAAGTAGCAGATAAATTTTGCTATTTACACCGCGAAATAATTAACAATTCCTGAAGTAGAATAAAACGCAGGCTCGCAACAGCAAGAAATCCGTTTCTGAAAAGGAGAAATTCGTTAAATAATGCTAAAGATTTGATGGGTGGGAGGCACTGAATAGATTAGGAGAGAAAAGAAATTTATGGCAAATCTTGAGTAAAAGAAAGGGATCGGTTGACAGGACAAGTCCTGAGGCATCAAGGAGTCGTAAGTTTGGTAATGGGAAATAAAAATTGCAGAGATAGATCAAAGTTTGACTACAGCTACCACTAGGTAGGTTGCAGTAGTTATGCAGATTTCTGGCAAATCACTGACATACTCAGAAAAACATATTCGTATTTTTGTCGAGACTGCTGTGTGTTTAGAGGCCAGAGGAGCAGGAGTCGGTTACGCGTTCGCTGTAGGGGCGCCAGAACGTTTGTGAGGCGGGCGTCGGGTGGCATCTGCAGCGGCGCACTTTCTCTGCTCGCCGGCGAGCGGGCGGCACATCGGTATTCTGTCGGGCTTTGGGAAGCGTGCTGTAGCACTGGGATACACTTGTGTGTCGGTATTAGCTCACCTCAGCTGGCCCGAGCCGTCTCGGCTCACGAGCTGTAACGCGCAAGCGGCCGGAATCCGTGACCACTGATCCCTTTCAAAAGCAGCACTGCCGCTAAACTTCTAACCGACTGTGGAGTAGGGCATGATGGAACGTGTGCCACGTTTCTCACTCATTACCTTTTCGCTCGTGATCTGTAGCAACAGGAGAGCTACTATCTGAGGCAGATTTTATTATTTTTTTTTTTTTATTGGCATTTGGTGTGCCTACCATGCAGACAGAACTGTATTACTTAAGTGGTAAATCTAGCAATTATGAATTATTGTGCAAAGACACACAAAGCGCATACAGTTGATATATAGTCATAATAACACAATATGATTCCTGGCAACAAATAGGTTGTTGCTAAGGTTGGTAGCGGTTTTGTTCTGCATGTTGGTATTCCGGTTGCTTTGGGTTTATTTATCTATTGTCATTTTTAATTTGTAAACTACTGACTATTAAAATTGCTACACCAAGAAGAAATGCAGATGACAACCGGATATTCATTGGACAAATATACTATACTAGAACTGACATGTGATTACATTATCACGCAATTTGGGTGCATAGATCCTGAGAAATCAGTAACCAGAACAACCACCTCTGACCGTAATAACGGCCTCGATACGCCTGGGCATTGAGTCAAACAGCGCTTGGATGGCGTGTACAGGTACAGCTGCCCATGCAGCTTCAACACAATACCACAGTTCATGAAGAATAGTGACTGGCGTATTGTGATGAGCCAGTTGCTCGGCCACCATTGACCAGACGTTTTCAATTGGTGAGAGATCTGGAGAATGTGCTGGCCAGGGCAGCAGTATCCAGAAAGGCCCGTACGGAGCTGCAACATGGGGTCGTGCAATATCCTACCGAAATGTAGGGTGTCGCAGGGATCGAATGAAGGGTACAGCCACGGGTTGTAACACATCCGAAATGTAACGTCCACTGGTTACCCCATACCATTACGCCGGGTGATACGCCAGTATGGCGATGACGAATGCACGCTTCCAATGTGCGTTCACCGCGATGTCGCCATGCTGGTGGAAACGTCGTCGAACTGTTCGTGCAGATGGTTGTTGGCTTGCAAACGTCCCCATCTGTTGACTCAGGGATCGAGACGTGGCTGCACGATCCCTTACAGCCATGCGGATAAGATGCATGTCATCTCGACTGACAGTGATACGAGGCCGTTGGGATCCAGCACGGCGTTCCGTATGACCCTCCTGAACCCACCGATTCCATATTCATCTAACGGTCATTGGATCTCGACCAACGTGAGCAGCAATGTCGCGATACGATAAAACGCAATCGCGATAGGCTATAATCCGACCTTTATCAAAGTCGGAAACGTGATGGTACGCATTTCTCCTCCTTACACGAGGCATCACAACAACGTTTCACCAAGCAACGCCGGTCAACTGCTCTGCTGTTTGTGTATGAGAAATCGGTTGGAAACTTTCCTCATGTCAGCACGTTATAGGTGTCGCCACCGGTGCCAAGCTTGTGTGAATCGTCTCAAAAGTTAATCATTTGCATGTCACAGCATCTTCTTCCTGTCTGTAGCACGTCATCTTCGTGGTGTAGCAATTTTAATGGCCAGTAGTGTAGTTCACTGTTGATGTTTGTCCATTGGAGATAGTGAGTGGAGCACCGGACGCTCGAAAATGAAGTGCCCCGTGGAGAAATCGCAATATTTATGACACATTCTTCTGATGGAGTTCAGTAGAGGTTTGACAGCAGCGGAGGCAGCCAGAAACATTTGCACCGCGCGCGTGGATAATGCCACTGGACAGAGCGCGGCAAGAAAATGATTTTCTCGCTTTAAGGAGGGTCGTTCTGTCACTAGTGACTCTCCACGCCCAGGATGCCCTTCGGGTTTTGATCAAGATCGTTTAAAATGTGATCATCCCACCATAGTGTGACATTTACATGCAAAGGGGTAAGGTTCAAAAATCGAGCATGTTGGTGCCGCATGCTCTAAACCAAAATCATAAACGTCAGCGGGTGTCCATATGTGCATCTCTGGTTGCTCGTCATCAACCGGCTCGTGAAGAACACCAGCCATTTTTATCCCGTATCGTTACTGGTGACGAAAAACAGTTTCTTTATGCTAAAAAAAGGAAAATAAAGGAATAGTTGAGCCCAAACAAACCACCAATGCCCCGCACGAAGACCTGTACACATCCAAACAAGATAATGTTATGTACCTGGTGGACCAGCGACGGTGTGATATACCACAAATTGCTTCCCCCGTGGCATAATCATCACTGCTGACATTGGTTGTCGACAACTGAGACGTCTTGTAGACGCAACCCAAGAACAACGGCCAGGAAGAACTGCGTGAACTGATGGTACTCCAGGATAACGACCGCCTGTATTCTGCTAGGCGGTCCAAAAACACTGCAGAAGAGGTGAGCTGGGAAGTCATTCCCCACCCACGTTACTCACCTCATATTGTGTCCTCAGATTTTCACCTTTTCCACTCTCTGTCGGACAACCTGCAAGGGACTTCCTCTTCGGATGAAAATGCGTTCCGAACATGGCTTGACAAGTTCTTCGCATCAAAACCACGTGACTTCTACAGTCGCTGAATCGAAATGTTACCCAAGTGTTGGCAGACTGCTGTGAAACGTGAAGAAGAAAGTATTACTGACGATTTAAGTCTATTTTATCTGTATCTGTTGTGTTAATTAAAACTTACTGAAGAGTGCTACGAACTTACGCACCAACCCAAGAGATTATTATACGGGTACATAAATGGAGAGTAATAAGAAATATACTGTTTTGAAGTGAAATTCTTACATACTCTTTCAGTTATACGATGGGTTCCGTAATGTAAATATTAAGCATTTTAAGCAGATAACCTTAGGTAACAGAAGAAGTGCTCCAATTGACCGACGAAAGGAGGAAGAACAAAAACGTAATTTAAACCCTTCAGGAATGAAATAAATGGGAAGTGTAGGCAGCCAATGCGAAACGGCTGTACGAAATACGTCAAGAAATCGAAAGAGAAATAGTCTTGGGGAGGACTGACTCAGCACATAGAAAAGTCAACACAACCTTAGGTAAAATTAAAATCAATGGCGGCAACATTAAGAGTGCAGTAGGAACTCCACTCTTACACCCGGTGAAGAGATCAGGTACGTGGAGAGAGTAGATTGAAAGTCTCTGTGCAGGGAAGGACTTGTCCGGTGGCGTGGTAGAAGAAGAAAATTTAATTTGACGGACATGAAAGACATATGGGATCCAGTATTAGAGGCAGAATTTAAAAAAGCTCCAGGGGACTTGAATTCAAGTAAGGCCGAAGGGATAAACAACATTCCATTAGAATTTCTAAAATCGTTGGAGGAATTGGCAAATAAATGACTATTCAAGCTGGTGAGTAGAATCTATGAGACTGGGGACGTACCATTGTTGTTGTTGTGGTCTTCAATCCTGAGACTGGTTTGATGCAGCTCTCCATGCTACTCTATCCTGTGCAAGCTTCTTCATCTCCCAGTACCTACTGCAGCCTACATCCTTCTGAATCTGCTTAGTGTATTCATCTCTTGGTCTCCCTCTACGATTTTTACCCTCCACGCTGCCCTCAAATACTAAATTGGTGATCCCTCGATGTATCAGAACATGTCCTACCAACCGATCCCTTCTTCTAGTCAAGTTGTCCAACAAGCTCCTCTTCTCCCCAATTCTATTCAATACCTACTCATTAGTTTTGTGATCTACCCATCTAATCTTCAGCATTCTTCTGTAGCACCACATTTCGAAAGCTTCTATTCTGTTCTTATCTAAACTATTTATAGTCCACGTTTCACTTCCATACATGGCTACAGTCCATACAAATACTTTCAGAAACGACTTCCTGACATTTAAATCTACACTCGATGTTAACAAATTTTTCTTCTTCATAAACGCTTTCCGTGCCATTGCCAGCCTACATTTCAAATCCTCTCTACTTCGACCATCATCAGTTATTTTGCTCCCCAAGTACCAAAACTCCTTTACTACTGTAAGTGTCTCATTTCCTAATCTAATTTCCTCAGCATCACCGGACTCAATTAGACTACATTCCATTATCCTCGTTATGCTTTTGTTGATGTTCATCTTATACCCTCCTTTCAAGACACTGTCCATTCCGTTCAACTGCTCTTCCAAGTCCTTTGATATATCTGATAGAATTACAATGTCATCGGCGAACCTCAAAATTTTTATTTCTTCTCCATGGATTTTAATACCTACTCCGAACTTTGCTTTTGTTTCCTTTATTGCTTTCTCAATATACAGATTGAATAACATCGGGGATAGGCTAAAACCCTGTCTCACTCCCTTCCCAACCACTGCTTCCCTTTCATACCCCTCGACTCTTATAACTGCCATCTGCTTCCTGTACAAATTGCAAATATCCTTTCGCTCCCTGTATTTTACCCCTGCCACCTTCAGAATTTGAAAGAGAGTATTCCAATCAACATTGTCAAAAGCGTTCTCTAAGTCTACAAATGCTAGAAACGTAGGTTTGCCTTTCCTTAATCTTTCTTCTAAGAGAAGTCGTAGGGTCAGTATTGCCTCACGTGTTCCAACATTTCTACGGAATCCAAACTGATCTTCCCCGATGTCGGCTTCTACCAGTTTTTCCATTCGTCTGTAAAGAATTCGCCTTAGCATTTTGCAGCTGTGACTTATTAAACTGATAGATCGGTAATTTTCACATCTGTCAACGCCTGCTTTCTTTGCGATTGGAAAAATTATATTCTTCTTGAAGTCTGAGGGTATTTCGCCTGTATCATACATCTTGCTCACCAGATGGTAGAGTTTTGTCATGACTGGCTCTCCCAAGGCTGTCAGTAGTTCTAATGGAATGTTGTCTACTCCGGAGGCCTTGTTTCGACTCAGGTTTTTCAGTGCTCTGTCAAACTCTTCACGCAGTATCGTATCTCTCATTTCATCTTCATCTACATCCTCTTCCTTTTCCATAATATTGTCCTCAAGTACATCGCCCTTGTATAGACCCTCTATATACTCCTTCCACCTTTCTGCTTTCCCTTCTTTGCTTAGAACTGGGTTTCCATCAAAGCTCTTGATATTCATGCAAGTGGTTCTCTTTCCTCCAAAGGTCTCTTTAATTTTCCTATAGGTAGTATCTATCTTACCCCTCGTGAGATAAGCCTCTACATCCTTATATTTGTCCTCTAGCCATCCCTGCTTAGCCATTTTGCACTTCCTGTCGATATCATTTCTGAGACGTTTGTATTCCTTTTTGCCTGCTTCATTTACTGCATTTTTATATTTTCTCCTTTCATCAATAAAATTCAGTATCTCTTCTATTACCCAAGGATTTCTACTAGCCCGTCTTTAGACCTACTTGGTCCTCTGCTGCCTTCACTATTTCATTCCTCTAACCTACCCATTCTTCTTCTACTGTATTTCCTTCCACCATTCCTGTCAATTGTTCCCTTATGCTCTCCCTGAAACTCTGTACAACCTCTGGTTCTTTCAGTTTATCCAGGTCCCATCTCCTTAAATTCCCACCTTTTTGCAGTTTCTTCAGTTTTAATCTACAGTTCATAACCAATAGATTGTGGTCAGAGACCACATCTGCCCCTGGAAATATCTTACAATTTAAAACCTGGTTCCTAAATCTATCTGATACGTTTTAGTATCTCCAGGGTTCTTCCATGTATACAACCTTCTTTCATGATTCTTAAACCAAGTGTTAGCTATGATTAAGTTATGCTCTGCGCAAAATTCTACCAGGCGGCTTCCTCTTACATTTCTTAGCCCCAATCCATATTCACCTACTATGTTTCCTTCTCTCCCTTTTCCTACTTTTGAATTCCAGTCACCTATGACTATTAAATTATCGTCTCCCTTCACTACCTGAATAATTTCTTTTATCTCATCATACATTTCATCAATTTCTTAGTCATCTGCAGAGCTAGTTGGTATATAAACTTGTACTACTGTAGTAGTACCAATAGACTTTCGGGAAAATATCATTCACACATTTCCGAAGGGAGAAAGGGCAGATAAATGAGAGAACTATTGCACGATAGCAACTAGTCTGCTGACTGGGATAATAAACAGAAAAATGGAAAAGGAAACTCAGAATCTGTTAGACAACGATCATTCTGGCTATAGGAAAGCTAAAGGCACTAGAGAAGCAGTCCTTACGTTGCGATCTATAATCAAAGCAAGAATGAATAAAAATTAAGGCACTTTCGTGGGATATGTCGACATAGAAAAAGCGCTCGACAACGTAAAATGGTGAGAGATATTCGAAATTCTAAGACAAATAGGAGTAATCTACAGGGAAAGACCGGTACTATACAATATGTACAACAAGCAACAGGGAACGATAATATCTGAAGACAAAGGACGAAGTGCTCGGATTAGAACGGACATAAACAGTGATGCAGTCTTTCACGCCTACTGTTCCATCTATACAACGAAGAAACAATGACGGACATAAAAGAAAAGTTTAAGAGCGGGATTAAAATTCAGGGTGAAAGGATCTCAATGATAAGATTCGCTGATGACATTGCTATCCTCAGGGAAAGTACGGAAGAATTACGGGATCTGTTGAATGGCATGAACAGTCTCAAGAGTACAGAATACGGAATGAGGGTAAACCGGAAAAAAACAAAAGCAATGAGAAATAGCAGATATGGGAATAGCGAGAAGCTTAATGTCCAAATTGGTGATTACGAAGTAGATGAATTGAATCATGGACACTGCGAAAGTTGGAACAGAAAAGAATGGGAGAAAAAAAATGGCTCAAATGGCTCTGAGCATTATGCGACTTAACTTCTGAGGTCATCAGTCGCCTAGAACTTAGAACTAATTAAACCTAACTAACCTAAGGACGCTACAGTCTGGAACCGCCCGACCGCTACGGTCGCAGGTTCGAATCCTACCTCGGGCATGAATGTGTGTGATATCCTTAGGTTAGTTAGGTTTAAATAGTTCTAAGATCTTGGGGACTGATGACCTCAGAAGTTAAGTCCCATAGTGCTCAAAGCCATTTGAGTACTTACATGTCACATATAAGATAAATATCGAGCCAGAAAGGCTTTAGTCACAATTTTTTTTTTAAAAAGAATACTTGAAAGGCGAGCCACTATGGGCTGCTCATGCATATTAAGCCACAGGTAGCAATAGACTGAGGCGCCCGCGTTAGCAAGCGCGGGCAGTTGAACTTTACACCAAGAGTGTCATCTAGTAGCCGTAAATATGAGTAGGCTACTTGAAATTTAAAATATAGACATCTGAATGTTAAAATGAACATTAGTACATTAACTAACAGGTAAAGTTTTATTTGACAACAGCAGACTTTTTGCTTATGTAAATGCATAGAAATACAGTTTGAAGACTGAAAACTAATTAACAATACAAAAAGAAGTAGTACTTACACGTGAAAAGTCTCTGTTGGATTCCTTTCATGTTAATTTCTTAAATCTGTTGTTATTTAGGGCATAATTTCCTCTTCTAAATTTACTGTGGCGTTTCTGACTATCTGGGAGGAGACTGCGTAATGGAACGTGTTACTTTTACACATAAACAAGAACGATCTGTCACACTACTACACTTTAAAACACAGTTTATATGTAATTCATGTCACACAGTCTCATACGGAACCCACATCCGCTTTCTTTTATATACTGTATATGATAAGATACTGTCATCCCTCTTCCCTTCTGTGTGAAAGAATGAATGAGCAAATGTATTTCTAGTTGCATGCTTGATGGTAGCAGACAAGGCTGTCTGCTAGAGAACAGTAGGACCAACGTCGGAAAAGGTAGCTACACTTTCTAAAAGCAGAGAGGTTTCTATTCTTGGTATGGTCCTGTCCGTCCCTTGTCATGTTGGTATAGGAAGCTGCCTCTCTGGTCACTTCCGTTTGTATTTGGGAGGCACCCTCAGGAAGGGACCACGGCAGTCTGTCCGTGGAGAGCGTCTGAAGTGGTAAGATCTCCGGCTAAGCGCGTCTCTGCTAAGTCCGTAGGACAATGGATTTCTTTAGTTCAGCCTAACTGAAAATTAGATCACCTTTATTTCAGGTTTAGCTCTAAAATATATATTGTTATCTTAAATTGCAACGCAGTGTATTTCGAGTGTGAAGTTCAGAATATCTTCCAGTAGTTGCTTTGTCACTACTTTGTGAGTAAAGTGGAACCACGTGTTGATCAGTAACTCTTAACTAAGATCATCAATCTTAAATGCGAATGTGCGTGAGATTATGACGTCTCGTCTTGACAATATTTTTCAATATAGCAACTTTTCTTTATGTTCAACGCACGTGGGGTGTTCTTTGTGAGACCAGTACCACGTGCTTATACAATTGTTTGACCCATCACGTTAATAATAAGACGATAGTAACCAGTTCGAGGTTTTTCTTTAGTAAATTGCGTTTCGATGTAATTTATTTTAATTATCAAAATTATTGTGGAGTTACACTCTTTGTGAAAACCAAGTTGACCACGTGAAGCATGTGGTGTAAGCATCAAAGTAGCCCTCAGCTATTCTTTTCGGGAAGATTTCACAGAGAGTTAGTATGAATTTAGTATACCAGTGTGTGGTAATTTCATGACGGACAGGATTGCGCTACGAACGTAACTCCATTGGGTGAAAATTCAATCGGTTGGTTGTGCTTAATTTCCTCTTGCATATGTTTCAACGTTCTTTGTGTGTTATTTTATGAATGCAGTGTTGTATGCAGTCCCCCAATCTTGGCTCCATATTTGATGTGTTCTGTAAGATTACAAACTAACATTTTCACAATCCTAAATAAGGCACCAGTTTAGTTATGAATCAAGTTTAATATGCTGGAATTTCAATGATCAATGTTAAAATAAATTTCCAAATATAAACTGATTTATTTCTTTTTATTTAAATTCTCTTATATATATATATATATATATATATATATATATATATATATATATATATCACCGGTTGTCGTATGACTATTAAAAGATTATAATTAATGTTAGTCTGGTTGGTAATTTGGTAAGCTAGACTGGATACCTGGTGAAACAGTTGCTCAGTAATGCGAGGTTAACTTCCCCAGACAGCTCACAGCTTTTATCCCGCTTTTATTGTCTATCAGCACCGCTTTCAGAAGAAATTAAAGCAATAACATTACACACGACACGTATAAAATAAATATATTAATATTGTATATATTTATTTTATACGTGACATGTAATTACCGTTTCTTTCTTGTAGCCGGCCGCTTTGACCGATCGGTTCTAGGCGCTGCAGTCTGAAACCCCGCGACTGTTGCGGTTGCAGGTTCGAATCCTACCTCGGGCATGGATGTGTGTGCTGTTCTTAGGTTACTTAGGTTTAAGCAGTTCTAACTTCTAGGGGACTGATGACCTCAGGTGTTAAGTCCCATAGCGCTCAGAGCCATTTGAACCACATTTCTTGTACTGTTAGTCAGTACCTACCCTTTTATATAACAATTTTCCCATAAATTTGTGCTTATGTCATAGACCAATTTGAATCTCTGATGAAGGCACTCATAGAAGTGTTGAAACCTGTTAAAAATACTTAAAATTTGTGACCGAGGTCGTATTTTACTTAACTTTAATTTATAAATGGTCACTGAACTAAGCAGTCACGTTTAAAATTGCAACAAATAATGAATTGAGGACGTTACAAAACGTTGTGTTTGGTGTGCAGGCATGTTGGGTACCTCTGATGAACTTCTGCATCTGAATGTCTGTAAGACTAAATTAAACTACTGGAAGATTTATGTACAATGAAAATTAAATGCGAATGAGAAGGTATTTGGCTATGTGTAGTGAAACTGAATACGACATGCTGCATTTTATTTCTTCGACTATTCCTCTTACTTTTCACATAGAAAAATAAATTACTAAAGATGACCAAGGAGTCTTGTCTACGTGAGTAACAAAGAAAATTCAGTTTCACGACAGATTTATTTCCAAAAGACATGAATGACAATGAAGATAGCTCAACATAACACTTCAACAATATTTATGCTCATGTTTATAAAATGAAGTATACTGATGTACAGTTGACAAAGCTGAAGAGAGGGTAACAAATCTACTGTAATTCTGATTTTAAAAAAGGATAATACGCTGTGGTTGTAAATAATACGATTGACAGTAATTGTGAATTGTAGACTGGAGCAAACTATCACAATGAATTTAAATATTACAGCTATTGCTGTTGCTGTGAGCACACAGTGCAGTGATTGAAATTGTGCTGGTGCTGCAAAATGCTCGCCAAACGCATGTAGATATCTCGAATGCAGTGGACAATGCTCGTTTGCGTCGGGTTGAACAGTGGAACTTCGTCTCCTCCTCTCATTCGGATCGATCTTCGCTGTCAGACTCCACGGCTCAAGCTCAAATCGAGTACTCTCCTCTACGGGAAAAGACCGAATCCACTTCTCTGCTCCATGGTGCCCGACCGAATACCGGCTTCTCACATTCATAGAAGCCCACGAAACGCGTGGAATACGCACCAAAAAGCTA
This sequence comes from Schistocerca nitens, assembly GCF_023898315.1. Classification (NCBI taxonomy): domain Eukaryota; kingdom Metazoa; phylum Arthropoda; class Insecta; order Orthoptera; family Acrididae; genus Schistocerca; species Schistocerca nitens. The sequence continues at coordinate 472,289,098 of NC_064617.1, read as the reverse complement.
AAAACCACCAGTCGAAAAATGGTAATGTTCTCCCGTGCCAATCGCATATCATCCCTAGTATAGTACAGCCTCTATCCACAAGACGGGAAAAAAAACTCCTCCAATCCTAACACATCTCGAGGCATCGAACAGGCGCCCACTTTTATAGTTTCTGACGTTGGTTGGTTGGTTGGTTGATTCGAGGGCAGGGACCAAACAGCAAGGTCATCGGTCCCATGGGATTGAGGAAGGATGGGGAAGAAAGTCGGCCGTGTCCTTTCAGAGGAACCATCCCGGCATTTACCTGAAGCGATTTAGGCAAATCACAGAAATGTACATCAGGATGGCCGTACACGGATTTGAACCGTCGTTGTCCCGAATGCGAATTCAGTGTGCTAACCAATGTGCCACCTCGTTCGGTACTTACATGAGGACCCTTTCAAAAAAGAACGAATGCACTTCTCGCCCGAGAATAGTTCTCAAGACCTCCGTCTGTCGCAACTCAACAAATCAGTGATAAAAAGCTGTGCATGTCGCCTGCTCCAGGCTCGTTGCTTCCCATGTTCACTGGACCCCCTATGGCTTAGGCCGTGTCCTCTGAATCGGCTTTAGTTGTGCGAAAGCGCCGGCCATAGTCTCCCTTTGTCGATATCTGCTTTCGCAACCCGCCTACTCCTCTGGACTGGCGCCAATAAACCTTTCCTGCCACAGATGTGGGTATCTAATAACAAAAACGCTCAACTCCACCACTTCTAATAATTTCATGCAGCTATTCAGTATTATAATCATTGTCAATCCTCTTTAATAGTGTCATTGCCCATAGAGCCTTTCTAATCTGATGAAAGAACCCCAGTTGAGTGTGTCTGCTTTACTGAATAAATAATGTGGAAGAATAGTGGATCCAAAGGATTTACCATATTTTCATCGTAGGGTGCAAGTGCTACTCTGAGATGAAGAGTTTAGCGGAGGAGAGTTCGTGGTGAACTGCAGCCGATCAGTTAGAAGACTGATAACTCAAAAAAATACAAAAAAGATGGGGATAGCACTATTGGCGAACACTCCACGATATGGTGCAGAAGCTCTCCTTGGGAACAGACTATTATATCTGCGGGTTAGAATCTCTTAAAAAGTTCGTTGCGATTCTTCTAAAAGCTTTATTTTTTATATGAGAAAAGTACTGGTACTATTCATAAATGGTTCAAATGGCTCTGAGCGCCATGGGACTCAACTTCTAAGGTCATCAGTCCCCTAGAACTTAGAACTACTTAAACCTAACTAACCTAAGGGCATCACACACATCCATGCCCTAGGCAGGATTCGAACCTGCGACCGTAGCAGTCGCGCGATTCCAGACTGTAGCGCCTAGAACCTCTCGGCCACCCTGGCCGGCTGGTACTATTCATAAAAACGTTTTCATTGTTCTTAGACACTTGCTTAAAGTAACTTGCTGGTTGCAATACGGTTCACACGAAAAGAACAGAAAATTTAAATCACTTGGTTATGTAAAGCTGCTTGTACAAGTTAGGAAGTTCTATCGCCTATCTTGTGGAGGTGACTGGAGAAGTTGGCGCGATGAAAACACAGCCTTAGGATGTACATTGGGTGCCGTCTATCTCCATGTTCACTCAAGTCCGTAAATGATGCTCTTCTGGGTAAGAGAATAGGATGCAGAGTATAGTACTGGAGTCGTCTGTGCAAAAAGTTGGCAAGTTCAGTTAGCGAGTAAATAAGCCAGTACAGATGGACAGGGCCCAGGTTCAATGAAAATTATACCCAAAGGTTTCACTTGCTCTACATACATTGACGAACCAAAATATTATAAGCGCCTGATCAACAGCGTGTTGGTCCACTTTCGCAACGCAATACAGCAGTGATTCTGCGTGGTATGCATTCGACAAGTCTTTGGTACGTTTCCGAATTTATGTGGCACCAACGTCTACGCACAGGTCACGTAATTCCTGTAAATTACGAGCCTGTGTTCTGTGCGCGCATAGCTAGCTGCCGATGTGTTCCAGCGGATCATATCAGACGAATATGGTGGCCAAGACATCAACGTGAGTTCACTGCCGTGCTACTCAAACCGCTGAGCCACGATTCTGGCCTTGTGACACGAACAGTTATCCTGCTGGAAGATGCCAGTGCCGCTTGGGACTACATCAAACACGATTGGATGCAGATTGTCCGCAATAACGTTCACATAGCCCACAGCTCTAGTGGTGCCTTCGTTCTACCACAGGTCCCATCGAAGTCCAGGTGAATATCTTCATTACCACCACTGGCCAGAGCCCGTGGCGCGGTGCATGTTTTGAGCAGCCTTTCTCCTGAATGTTGACATATCTGGAAATGACCTTCGACTTGGTAGAACAAAAAACCTACTTCATCCGACTACGCGACACGTTTCCATAAATCCACGTCCTGTCTCGAAGAAGCCGGCCCAAGTGGCCGAGCGGTTCTAGGCGCTACAGTCTGAAACCGTGCGACCGGGACTGATGGCCTCAGTAGTTAACTCCCATAGTGCTCAGAGCCATTTGAACCACTTGTCTCGAAGATTCAATGACCGTTGTAATCGTTACGACGATGTCGTTTGAACAACATGGGAACATGTAGTGGTCGTCTGCTGCGTTGCCCCATGATCAACAATGTGCGCTGAACGGTGTGCTAATTCCAGTATTTTACTCTGTCATCAGATCTGCCACAGTATGCTTTAAAGTGTGTGAAAGCCTCCAAGTGTCACGTTTTGTGATGAGGCGTGGACGCCCAACAACTTTTCGCCTTCTAACGGTTTTACCATCCTTCAGTCATTCTCGATAAATGCTCACGAAGTAGCACGCAAACTGCCGTTCCGCCGTTTCCGAGATGCTCGTTCTCATGCGATAATATCCTGTCCTTTAACATTAAATAGCAAACACTGTCTTAATGTTCCGCAAAATTATATTTATTTGCTTGCGAACTGGTTTTCGCCTTCTTACGACATCGCCAGATGACCAAACGTCGTATCAATTGATGGTGGCGTAAGAAGCATAAATCCTGTCCGGAACCAAATAAAGATAATTTTGTATAACATTAGGAAAATGTTTCGAAGTTAAGCGCTGTCGGGCGTGGTCGGCACTTGGATGGGTGACCATCCAGGACGCCATGCGCTGTTGCTATTTTTCGGGGTGCCTCAGCTTCGTGATGCCAAATGAGGAGCTACTCGAGCGATTAGTAGCGGCTTCGGTCAAGAATACCATGATAACGACCGGGTGAGCGGTGTGCTGACCCCACGCCACTCCTATCCGCATCCGCCACTAAGGATGACCCGGCGGTCGGATGGTCCCTGTAGGCCACTCGTAGCCTGAAGACGGAGTGCTTTTTTTATTAGGAAAATGTTTTCTGTATATTATTGCTGTTGCGTTCTGCCAAGCAGCGTTGGAAAATTCCGTTAATATCAATCCGCCCTTTGTCACAGTCTTTTATGTCACTACATCGCCCCAGTTGCGCACCTCATCATTGCTACAATGACTTCCCATTCACCTTTACTCCGCTTACACAGTCGTGCAGTCGACCACTATAGCGACATTCCTGGCATACTAACAGTTTAAATATGTCTGTAACAAAATTTCGTCCTCCGATTGTTTTTTGTAAGGAATGGACGTTGAAGTGCACAGTTTGGCAACATTGTAAGCACATGTAGGACAAGTATCTCCAATCAGCCAGCCGCGGTGGTCTAGCGGTTCTAGGCGCTCAGTCCGGAGCCGCGCGACTGCTACGATCGCAGGTTCGAATCCTGCCTCGGGCATGGATGTGTGTGATGTCCTTAGGTTAGTTAGGTTTAAGTAGTTCTAAGTTCTAGGGGACTGATGACCATAGCTGTTAAGTCCCATAGTGCTCAGAGCCATTTGAACCATTTGAACCATCTCCAATCAGTACTGTGAAACTGTGCTGTCCAGTTAGGGCAGTGAGTAGAATTTTGCATCAGTTACAATTAAAATTACCTCTCATAGGACTGAAATAACTAAAAAACTAATTAATATGGAGATATTAAACATAAATATTACATTCAGGAAGAGTGGTCAGTAATATTTTGAATATATACTCCAATACAAAAAAAACCGATGCATCATGAAGGAATTATCCAAATGGGAGGGAATTCGGTGGATGTGATGTGCATGTACTAACAACAAATTATTACAACTTGGAGAAAAATTGGATGGTTTATTCAAGAGAAAGAGGTCCCCAAATTGAGAAAGTCAAAAACACGTTAGCCCACCTCTGACCCGTACGCAAGCAGTTGTTCGACTTGGCACTGAGTGACGGTGTTGTTGGATGTCCTCCTGAGGAATACTGGCGCCTTAGACTGTCAAAATCCCGAGGTGGTTGGAGGGCCCTACCCATAATGCTCGAAACGTTGTCAGTTGGGAAGAGATCCTGCGATGCTGCTGGCCTAGGTAGGGTTTGGCAAGCACGAAGACAAGCAGTCTGCGAGAGGGCATGATTTTCCTAAAATGTAAGCCCAGGATGGCTTGGCATGAAGGGCAACTAAAGGGACGTAGAATATCGTCGAAGTGCTACTGTGCTGTAAGGGTACCGCGGATGACAACCAAAGGGATCCTGCCATGAAAAGAAATGGTAACCCAGACCGTCACTCCTGATTGTTGGGTTGTATGGTGGGATACAGTCAGATTGGTATCCAACCGCCCTCTGGGGCATCTCCAGACATGTCTTCGGCCTGGAATCTCATTTGCTGGAGCAGAATTGCCTTCAGTGATGAGTCCCACTTCGAACTGAGCCTCGATGCCCAGCGAAGGCATGTCTGGAGACGCCGCAAAATGGCGTTGGGTTACCAGTCAGACTGTCATCCACCATAAAACCCGAGAACCTGGAGTCATGGTCTGCAGTGTCGTTTCTTTTCATAGTAGGACCCCTTCGGTTGTCATCCACAGCACCCTTACAGCACAGTGGTACGTCGACTATATCCTACGTCCCTTTTGTTACCCTTCATGGCAAACTATCCTGAGTTTACATTTCAGCGAGATATTGCACGCCCGCGCACGGCGATAGATTCTATTGCTTGTCTTCGTGCTTGCCAAATCCACCTTTCCAACAAGGTCACCGGATCTCTCCCCAGTCGAGAACGTTTGGAGCATTATGGGCAGGGCACTCCAGTCATCTCGGGATTTTGACAATCTAACAAGCCAGTCGGAAAGAATTTGGCACGATAACCCTCAAGAAGACATCCAACAACTCTGGCAATCAATGCAAAACTGAATAACTGCTTGCATAAGGGCCTGAGATAGACTAACGCGTACTGACTTTCTCAATCTGCAGAGCTGATTCTCTTAAATAAATCATCCAATTTTTATGAAATAGTAATAATTTGTTTGTCTGTACATGTAATTCACATGTACTCCATCCCATTGGAGCAATTCCTTCGTGGTGCATCTTTTCTTTTGCCGTAGAGCGTATTGTCAGCGATAGCATGACTGTCACAAAAGTTACATAGTTCTCGGAGTAGACGCTCAAAGTGAAATTCCTGATCTCCAAACTTTTAGCGCTAGCTGAATCATGCTTCCCTAAACTCTTCACGGCATAGTTGCATCCACAGTCTCAAGAGCAGCGTGGAAGGGCGCTACCACTCATCGATGGAGTACATTAACCTACCATGGTGGTAATTAACCGTGAAAGAAGTTGCTAGACCTACTGATGACGTAATGTCCTAAAGAAATGAAACGAACATAGAAGTAGTCATTTTGATTGTTGGTACTAATTGACAACAGCAATGGCAGGAAACGGAGTCAGAATGTAGTTGATGAAGTAGTGTGAAACAATATAGTTAGACGAAGTGGCTATGTGCTCTGCATAGTTACAAGGGAGGTGCATAAGATAAAATAAGCAGGACAAACCAAGAAGGATGTGAGGTGGAGTTGTATTTATGGGTGGAAGGGGGCAGGGGAGGTAGTATAACGAGGAAAATACTGTTAACAGAGAGGAACACATGTAGTGTAGTGAGTGGAGGAGAACAGAGTACATATTAAAAGGCTAAAGGTGGAAATAATAAAAAATAATTGTACTCTCATTTCTGTTATATTAAATAAAGGCGTGTATTTTGTATTAGACCTGCTGTAATTGCAGTATAACCATTAAGGAGCCACATACCACACTACACACCCAAAAACTAGAAAATTTAAGAAATTCGTACCTAGGCCAGGTATAGAACTGTCTAACTCCAGTATTCTAACGCAAAATTCTTCCCATTGCACTTGTGGCAGTACAGGTACCAGGCAGTACTGCCAAACTGCTTTCTTTAACATCTATTTTCTGCCGAAATATACATGAGGTAAAAATTTCGTTGTCACACATTTTTGTACTGTTAGTATTCAAGAAATCACGCTATGGTATCAGAGTGCGCAAGTTTTAGTTCACCCTGTCAGATCACGTGCCCACAACACCACCAGGCGACGTCCAGCCTGGTAGTGGGCAGCGGTCAAAATGTGTTAGTTCAAAAATGGTTCAAATGGCTCTGACCACTATGGGACTTAACTGCTGAGGTCATCAGTCCCCTAGAACTTAGAACTACTTAAACCTAACTAACCTAAGGACATCACACACATCCATGCCCGAGGCAGGAATCTAACCTGCGACCATAGCGGTCGCGCGGTTCCAGACTGTAGCGCCTAGAACCGCTCGGCCACTCCGACCGGCCAAAATGTGTTGGCAGGAGTATACGTATTTATACGCATATACATACATTGCCAGAAAAAAGGTGCACGACTCTCAGAGACTGTGTTCAATGGCACCAGAGTATGCTATGTACATACTGAGGGGTTGAGGAGTTGTTCTGTTAGCTATTCATTTGCATGGTCATCGGCGATCAGAGGCCGCTCAGGCGTCCTATCTGAGCAACCTTCGTTTTGACTCTGCGGGCATAACTGGGCTGAGTTTAGAGGTGAACAGTGTTTGCAGTGTTCATTCTAGGGTACAACCATGCTCCACGGCCGAGTATGTACTCATGCTGAAGAGCTTCAGCCATTTGAATCGTTTCTCACTGTGATCCTGTGAGAAGCTGAATGGATGTATCGACGGTTCAAAAAAATGGTTCATATGGCTCTGAGCACTATGGGACTTAACTTCTAAGGTCATCAGTCCCCTAGGACTTAGAACTACTTAAACCTAACTAACCTAAGGATATCACACACATCCATGCCCGAGGCAGGATTCGAACCTGCGACCGCAGCGGTCGCGATGTTCCAGACTGTAGCGCCTTGAACCGCTCGGCTACCCCGGCCGGCATCGACGATTCGCTGCACATGTTGGGCACCGGTTCTCTTAATTTATACACTAGGTTTATGCTAAAACTAAGATCCTTTCTTCCAAATATTCCTATTGAAATTCCCTGAGACTCGCTGTTACACACAAGTGTGGGTTGTACTGCTCCGTAAAGAACAAAACAGCGCATCTCTGAATTTGTTCAATGCCTGGAATCATGCCTACATCAAAATGGGTACAACTGTTGGAGCAATAACCTAGAATTTATCGCTCTAGCGTCTTATACACGATTTCCTGCACAGATGAACGACACTGTCCTAGAGCCTCAAACTAAATTCTTCGCATTCGCTGGTACTGTTCTCACACATTTTCCGCATTTAACATTTGCCTATAGTATTACTCAAAGATATTAAAACTATTCGACAAGTTCTATAACTTTACTGCTGATCTTGTAATTAGATTATTTATCTTTGTTGTGGTCATTTATCTGCATTTCCTCACAATTGAAACGAGTTTCTATTCAGTACATCAAATGAAATATCTGTTTTAGAATATCGTATAGCGTAGAGCCAGTACACAAGGAATGGAGATAAGCAAAACGTGGATCTCGCGCTGGTGGTGTAAGCGACATTCCTTCGCTTCCTTTGAGGTAAAGCTAATCTGCTAAGACGTCTCACTTGTAAATGAGTAATAGGAATAAAAAAGAAGTTATTAGAGGGTTCTGGATGATACGTGACTCTCTGAACCAGTTGGTCGATTTGCTTGTCTTCCTCTCTGTTCGTAAGTTTTAGGTTAAACTGTTTTTAATTTTTTTCCTATGTAGGGTGAGTCAGCTAACACAGGACACCCCAAATAAATCCAGAATGAATACAGTATAAATTAAGAGTGTCGTTTTCATCCACTTCTTTCAATCAGTGGATCTTCTGACTGTTTTGATGCAGCCCACCACTAATTCCTCTACTGCGCCAATCTTTTCATCTCAGAGTGGCAGTTGCAACCTACACCCTCAGTTGCTTCCTGGATGTATTCCAATCTCTGTCTCACTCCACAGATTTTATCCTCTACAGCTCCCTCTAGTACCATGGAAGTTATTCCCTGGTTTCTTAACAGATGTCCTATCATCCTGTCCCTTCTTCTTGTCGCCAAGTTACACAGATCAGCCTGAACATTATGATAGCAGCGTCTCAAGGCCAGGAATGAATGCTAGTCAGACACAATCACGGTGCAGTTAGTATCAGCGGGCGTGCTGTCCGTGTTTAGAATGGGGAAGGTGCGCGATCTACTTGAGTTCGACCAATGCAGATTGTGATGGTCCAGAGACTTGGCACCAGCATTTTGGAAACTGCACGACTTTTCGGGTGTTCGAGGAGTGCTTGGAGAGTGTCTTCAACATGTGGCGAAACCAAGGCGAAACCGCGTCCAAACGTTGTGGATTTGGGCAGCCACCACTCATTACAGATGTCGGACGTCGTAGGCTGGGCAGACTGGAAAACAGGACAGCCAGCGAACTGTGGAGGAGCGAACGTCAGACTTTAATGTTGGACAGAGTACAAGTGCGTCTGAACTTATTGTCCACCAAACACTCCTAACGATAGGCCTCCATAGCCGGCAACCCATGCATGTGTCAATGTTAGCTCCACGACATCGGCAACTGCGTCTGAAATGGGCAGGTGACCATCGACACTGGACGTTGGTGCAAGGGCAGGGCGTTGCATGATCTGATGAATCCCGATACCTTCTTTATCACGCCGATCGAAGAGCTCGAATCCGTCGTCTTCCAGAGGAACAGCTCCTTGACACCTGCACTGCGGGAGGGAGACAAACTGGCGGTGGCTCAGTTACAACTGGTTCAAATGGCTCTGAGCACTACGCGACTTAACGTCTGAGGTCATCAGTCACCTAGAACTTAGAATTAATTAAACCTAACTAACCTAAAGACATCACACACATCCATGCCCGAGGCAGGATTCGAACCTCCGACCGTAGCGGTCGCTCGGTTCCAGACTGCAGCGCCTAGAACCGCACGGCCACTCCGGCCGTCAGACTCAATTACAATGTGAGAAACATTCACGTGGGCATCCAAGGGTCCAATGGAGCTCGTGCAAGGCACCATGACGGTCAAGGAGTATCGTGCACTGGTTGCAGACAAATTCATGACGAACATGTTTGCCGACGGCAGTGGCATTTTTCAACGAGATAATGCGCCATCTCACGTGGCCGTGGGTGTGATGAGTGGTTCGAGAAACACAGTGGGGAGTTCCAGTTGATATGCTGGCCTCCATCTCTCCAGATCTGAACCCAGTCGAACACATTTGGGATGTGGCGTCAGATGTCACCACCCCCCTCCCCGGGAATTAGGTGACTTGTATGTGCAGATGTGGTGCCAACCCCCTCCCGTGACCTACCAGAGCCACATGTAGTCCCCGTTATCAGCGCCAAAGGTCGTCATACGTCTATTACATAGGTTGTCACAATGTTCTGGCTGATCAATGCATAGCTGACAATATGGCCAATTTCCTGACTTTCACAAGTAATTTTTATCGTTCGTAGTCGTCGAATTACGACATCGAATTTACTTTTTTCTAATGGGACTATATACTATTTTCTGTGACGTTTGAGAGATGCTTCTAAGAGAACTTTAACGACATAACGTGTATGGGACTTGATCAAATAGTATCAAGATAACAGCGATGTAAACCAATGTTCCTCAAGAGGTTCCTCGAACGTCTGAACTGTAATACCAAATGTTAACAAACCCGCAACTCATGTACGGTTCGTATGTTTATTATCGCGGCTGTGATATCAAGTGCTCGAAACGTTGACATCGGCCATTACTGCAGGCTATAAAGTGATTCTGGAGAAACAACATTGTACATTGAATACCATCTGGAGTTAACGGCAGCACAGACCGTGTTATAAGACACTTCATACATTCGGGAAGACAGACCATGAGTGCTTGGCACGATCTGGACACTCTACAGCATTCAAACGCACCGCTGCTCTAACAGTTTGCCGACATTCGCCATAAACAATATTCACACATTGGCTCTCGTAAACACTGTGAATGCTTCAATAGCTGTAGGAGTAAGTTATCTAATTGCTACAACAGCAGGACACAGACTGACGGGCTTCAAGCGTACAGGTAAACACAAGAACCATACCTGTATTATGTGCTTACTTACACTTGGTATAACAGGGCGGACGTTTTTGGAACCTGTACTCCTGACGGCGGGACAGTGGTTTGCGGCGCTGTTATCTTCATACTGTTTGCTTAAGTTCCATACATATTACGTCGATGAAGTTCTCTTAGAAGCTTATTTCAAATGTTTCATTAAAAAAAAAATCGGTGTCACAATTCGGCGAGTATAAACGATAAAAATTACTAGCGAACGTCAGGAATTTCGCCATGTTGCCCGCTATAACTCAGAGAAAACAGCACAATAGTTACCCAGGAATGAAAATAACGACGCAGTGTGTTTCATGTGCAAATGAAACAAGAAACTGACGCAAATTTCATATGGAGAAAGTACCGGATCAGGGACTGATCTTCCACATTCGGGAATGCATACGGCAGCTATCACAGGATATGAAGTCGTCCAGGTAATCTTCATAGTCCTAAACACAAGTCACGAAAGCCGCAAGAAATTGTACATCTCTGAGGACGGCCCTGACGTCATTTGAGTGGTTGGAAATGATATGCGACGAAGATGACACTTTTCTGTGCTTCAAGTGACAATATTTACTCTGAAATTTAGTAGTGAACAGACACAACAGTGTTCGAGGAGCAAACGCTTATTCCCTTAAGATGTTGCAGAAAAGAGGTCGACTCACTCGGACTTCCTGTGAGGATGTTATAAAATCTGCTATGTTATTTGGTCCTTTCTTCACTCCAAATTCTGTTCATAAATGGCTCTGAGCACTATGGGACTTAACTTCTGAAGTCATCAGTGCCCTAGAACGTGGAACTACTTAAACCTAACTAACCTAAGGACATCACATACATCCATGCACGAGGCAGGATCTGAACCTGCGACCGGAACGGTCGCTCGTTTCCAGACTGCAGCGCCTAGAACCGCTCGGCCACACTGACAACTTATACCTGCAGCACACTGAATACGGCTGTTGTCATCCTGCAAGATGGAGTATCCAAGACATACTGATAATAAAGATGTAGAAGACACGGTAACACTTGGTCACCGTTAATTTAGAAGTAAGTATCCTAGATTATGTACACGGCGACTTGAGTGAGTGAGGCTCAAGTAAAGACATGAAAATACATCCCCGAAACATCACAGATCAAATGCTGATCTGAACTACACCCTCCACACACTGTGAGTTAAACACGTCATTGGGCCGAGGATGCACTTAACACCTTGCATCTACTGTCAACTTCCCATGTTTGACCCACTGAAGACATGCAACCTGAGATATTCTTACAGTGGTTTATGTCGCAATCTCTTCATAGAGATACTATGGAACAGAGGCTTACGTAATCGTCTGGCCACGCATATCATACATAGGGGAGTAAATCACCACGATAAGTAGAACTAAATGTTTAACAGTACTTCACCAAAATATACTATCCATAAAGAATAAAATTCAGCAACTAGAATAAGAACTGCAAACACAAGACAGTACCATTGTATGTATCATTGAACAATGGTGTAAGGAAAATGAAATAGTATACTTTCTATTAACATCATATGACCTGGCCTGTTCCTATAGAAGAAATTTTATGATTTCATGTATTTATGTGATAAATGGTATTACATTTAAAATCAGAAAGGACCTTGTAGCACTAAGTGAAGACAAACATTTTGAATTATCTGCTGTTGAAATAACAAAAAAGAGCATGTCAAAAAGTTAATTGTATTTTGTTTGTACAGATTCTCTAGTGGTAATATGGACTTTTTTTTCAAAACTCAGTCAGTCCTTGGACAAGGTACCTAGTCCAAAAATGAACATTGTCATATGTGGGATTTAGATATCAACACAATGAAATCAGATGATGTTGGTAGTACATACTTGAATATCATCTTCAGCTATGACATAACGCCACTTGCAAACTATCCATTTAGAGTGACTAAACAAACTTCCTCAGTAATAGACCATGCAGCAACAGACAGAGAAAGAAATCAATGCAGGTTACTTGTTCAAAATCTAGGCCTATCAGATCATCTCCATCAGATATTAAAAGTTAATAATTATGTAGAGAGGCTGGCCGAAGTGGCCGTGCGGTTAAAGGCGCTGCAGTCTGGAACCGCAAGACCGCTACGGTCGCAGGTTCGAATCCTGCCTCGGGCATGGATGTTTGTGATGTCCTTAGGTTAGTTAGGTTTAACTAGTTCTAAGTTCTAGGGGACTAATGACCTCAGCAGTTGAGTCCCATAGTGCTCAGAGCCATTTGAACCATTTATGTAGAGAAGTCAGCTAAATGGAAAACATACAAAAAGGTATTCTCAGAATCAAACCTATGTCAGTTCTCATTCCAGCTAAAACATGAAAGGTGGTAGAAGTGTATGCAGAAACAAATGTAAACAAAATGTTTAAAAGATTCATGATAATATTTAAACTAAAATTTGAGGAAGAATTTCCCAAATCATTGCATTCCATTGAGAATTCAAAAAAGGATATGGGTAAACAGAGGTATCAAAAAATTGTCTGAAACTCTAAAGTATCTTAAATCCATCAAAAATAATCAGATTCACCAAGCTTTTCCTAAATTTTACAAAAAAATTACAGGAGAACTTATAGAAAATCGAAGAACTTATAGAAAAGCTGGTAGCTGCAAAAAGACTTGCAAACAGTAAAACATTACTGAAGACAGATAACAAAAGCAAGGCAATTTTGAGCATAATCAGAGCGAAGACAGCAAATATTGGACCAAAATACCTGGAAATACAGATTAAAAACAAATATGTTCAAATCAGCAATCCAAAGGAACTAGAAAACTTCGTGAACGAATATTTCGCCGACATTGCTAAGGAAGTGCAAGAGAATTTTCTGGACATATACATTCTACGCCACCAGAACTAGCCACCACACTCAATGGTGCTCTTTCCAACAACAGATAAAGAGTTGGCACAGGTAATACACAGGTTGAACAATAAAAAATCCACAGGGTTAGATGAGATACTAATCAGTGTCTTTAAGAAACATATAAACAAAATAAAAACACATTAACAATAGTAATTAATGAATCTTTCAGATCTGGCTGCTTTCCTGAATACCTGAAACAAACAAAAGTAATACCAACAGTAAAAAATGGTGACCCAGAAAATGTAGAAAAATACAGACCAGTTTCTTTATTATCTTGCATTTCCAAAACAATTGAGACAATAAGGAAAAATAGACTAATGAAGTACATAAATAAGTAGAACTTTCTATAAAATGAACAATTTGGTTTCAAGCCCAAACGAAGTACACATTAAGCTGCAGCACAATTTACTAAAGTTGTATTTAAAGCACTAGACAAGGGTGAAAATGCAACAGGCATTTTTTTGGATCTATGAAAGGCATTCGACACAGCTGACCTCAGAATTTTACTACACAAATCAGAAATATTAGGAATAAGGGGTATGGCACAGAATTGGTTTAAGTCATACTAGGAAAACCGCTTGCAAAGAGTTGAAATCTCACATAATTCTAAAAGACTAGTAGTAAAACACTTATCAGATATAACATATTAACAACAGGCATCCCCCAGGGAAGTGTATTGCGCATTGTCCTCTTCCTTATACATATAAATGATTTCCCACAGAGTGTCAGGTATGGAGAAAAAATACTATTTGACGATGGCAGCACAATAGTGATTATAGACAAAAATCGAACTCAGTTAGCAGAAAAATCCAATGAAGCTCTCAGAGACACCCTCAACTGGTCATTAAAGAACAGAGTAACTTCAAATGTGGAAAAGACAAACTGTATACACTTCTGACTAAATAAAAAAAAACAAGAACACTATATCGAAAGTAAACAATGATGTACTAGATTGTATAACTAATAACAAATTCTTGGGGATGAATGGAGACTGTCAGTTTAAATGGACAGAACATGTGAGAATTTTGGCAAAGAAGCTATCCTCAGCATGTTATGACCTGTGAATCCTTCCACCAGTGTGCAGCGCTTCATGCCTCAGGGTAGCATACTTGGAATATATCCATTCAATCCTCAGTTATGGAATAATGTTTTGGGGAATAAGTGCTAGGAACATATAGACTATCCTCAAGATACAGAAAAGAGTTGTACAAATAGTAACAAACAGTTCTAACAGGGCACATTGTAAAGAATTATTCAAAAAGTTAGAAACTCTGACAGTTCATTTTGACAAATACATATATCACAACATGATGTATATAAGAAAAAAATTTAATATTTACGCCACAAAAAGCACAATACGTGACCATGGATCCACATCCAAACAGTGTTTACGTCTAAACAGAAGAAACCAGTCAAAAACTCAAAACAGTGTATTATGCTATGGAACAAAATTGTACAATAGACTGCCACAAGAAATTAATTGTGTGAATGATCCACACACGTTTAACCAAACTTGAAAAGATATTTACTAAATAATAGCTGGTACACTGAATGGATATTTAAAACAATTATACATAGTAAATTAATATTCATAAATATTGTACAATGCAACAATTTATGATATGATTAGAAAAGTCGAATTAAGTATGGGAGCTATAAATACTGTAAGAGTAATGTTCATTTTAGTAAGAAATATCGTACAAACATTTAATGACATCCATACAATGCATATTGTCCTATGAATGAATAAATCAATCTATCAATCAGTTTATTTCGAAAACTAAATTCCGCTACCTTTGTTCCATAGATCGCATCTCACCACACACATATATCTGAAGATTGGTAATATTATTATTTAGGCTGGTTCTTTTCTGTTCCAGCAGTCCAATTATGGACTCCGAATAGTTTTTGTACTCCAAAAAGTTATCTTCAAACTGTACTGAGATGAATTAAAGACATACTCCAATGTCTGCCGACCATGATTACACTTAACACTAAGATCAGCGAGTGACGTTATCTCTGGAAAAGTATTAAAAAATTCTCAAGTCTAGTAAATTGTTGTTGTTTTTGTGGTCTTCAGTCCTGAGACTGGTTTGATGCAGCTCTCCATGCTACTCTATCCTGTGCAAGCTTCTTCATCTCCCAGTACCTACTTCAGCCTACATCCTTCTGAATCTGCTTAGTGTATTCATCTCTTGGTCTCCCTCTACGATTTTTACCCTCCACGCCGGCCGCGGTGGCCGTGCGGTTCTGGCGCTGCAGTCCGGAACCGCGGGACTGCTACGGTCGCAGGTTCGAATCCTGCCTCGGGCATGGGTGTGTGTGATGTCCTTAGGTTAGTTAGGTTTAAGTAGTTCTAAGTTCTAGGGGACTTATGACCTAAGATGTTGAGTCCCATAGTGCTCAGAGCCATTTGAACCACTTTTACCCTCCACGCTGCCCTCCAATACTCAATTGGTGATCCCTCGATGTCTCAGAACATGTCCTACCAACCGATCCCTTCTTCTAGTCAAGTTGTGCCACAAGCTCCTCTTCTCCCCAATTCTATTCAATACCTACTCATTAGTTATGTGATCAACCCATCTAATCTTCAGCATTCTTCTGTTGCACCACATTTCGAAAGCTTCTATTCTCTTCTTGTCTAAACTATTTATCGTCCACTTTTCACTTCCATACATGGCTACACTCCATACAAATACTTTCAGAAACGACTTCCTGAGATTTAAATCTATACTCAATGTTAACAAATTTCTCTTCTTCAGAAACGCTTTCCTTGCCATTGCCAGTCTATATTTTATATCCTCTCTACTTCGACCTTCATCAGTTATTTTGCTCCCCAAGTACCAAAACTCCTCATTTCCTAATCTAATTCCCTCAGCATCACCCGACTTAATTCGATTACATTCCATTATCCTCGTTTTGCTTTTGTTGATGTTGATCTTGTACCCTCCTTTCAAGACACTGTCCATTCCGTTCAACTGATCTTCCAAGTCCTTTGCTGTCTCTGACAGAAATACGATGTCATCGGCGAACCTCAAAGTTTTTATTTCTTCTCCATGGATTTTAATACCTACTCCGAACTTTTCTCTTGTTTCCTTTACTGCTTGCTCGATATACAGATTGAATAGCATCGGGGAGAGGCTACACCCCTGTCTCATTCCCTTCGCAACCACTGCTTCCCTTTCATGTCCCTCGACTCTTATAACTGACATCTGGTTTCTGTACAAATTGTAAATAGCCTTTCGCTACCTGTATTTTACCCCTGCCACCTTCAGAATTTGAAAGAGAGTATTCCAGTTAACGTTGTCAAAAGCTTTCTCTAAGTCTACAAATTCTAGAAACGTAGGTTTGCCTTTTCTTAATCTTTCTTCTAAGATAAGTCGTAAGGTTAGTATTGCCTCACGTGTTCCAACATTTCTACGGAATCCAAACTGATCTTCCCCGAGGTCCGCTTCTACCAGTCTTTCCATTCGTCTGTAAAGAATTCGCGTTAGTATTTTGCAGCTGTGACTTATTAAACTGATAGTTCGGTAATTTTCACATCTGTCAACACCTGCTTTCTTTGGGATTGGAATTATTATATTCTTCTTGAAGTCTGAGGGAATTTCGCCTGTACCATACATCTTGCTCACCAGATGGTAGAGTTTTGGCTCTCCCAAGGCTGTCAGTAGTTCTAATGGAATGTTGTCTACTCCCGGGGCCTTGTCTCGACTCAGGTCTTTCAGTGCTCTGTCAAACTCTTCACGCAGTATCATATCTCCCATTTCATCTTGATCTACATCCTCTTCCATTTCCATAATATTGTCCTCAAGTACATCGCCCTTGTATAGACCCTCTATATACTCCTTCCACCTTTCTGCTTTCCCTTCTTTGCTTAGAACTGGGTTTCCATCAAAGCTCTTGATATTCATGCAAGTGGTTCTCCTTTCTCCAAAGGTCTCTTTAATTTTCCTGTACGCAGTATCTATCTTACCGCTAGTGAGATAAGCCTCTACATCCTTACATTTGTCCTATAGCCATCCCTGCTTAGCCATTTTGCACTTTCTGTCGATATCATTTTTCAGACGTTTGTATTCCTTTATGCCTGCTTCATTTACTGCATTTTTATATTTTCTCCTTTCATCAGTTAAATTCTATATTTCTTCTGTTACCCAAGGGTTTCTACTAGCCCTCGTCTTTTTACCTATTTGATCCTCTGCTGCCTTCACTATTTCATCCCTTAAAGCTACCCATTCTTCTTCTACTGTATTTATTTCCACCATTCCTGTCAATTGTTCCCTTATGCTCTCCCTGAAACTCTGTACAACCTCTGGTTCTTTCAGTTCATCCAGGTCCCATCTCCTTAATTTCCCACCTTTTTGCAGTTTCCTCAGTTTTAATCTACAGTTCATAACCAATAGATTGTGGTCAGAGTCCACATCTGCCCCTGGAAATGTCTTACAATTTAAAACCTGCTTCCTAAATTTCTGTCATACCATTATATAATCTATCTGATACCTTTTAGTATCTCCAGGGTTCTTCCATGTATACAACCTTCTTTCATGATTCTTGAACCAAGTATTAGCTATGATTAAGTAATGCTCTGTGCAAAATTCTACCACGCGGCTTCCTCTTTCATTTCTTAACCCCAATCCATATTCGCCTACTACGTTTCCTTCTCTTTCTTTTCCTACTGTCGAATTCCAGTCATCAATGAGTATTAAATTTTCGTCTTCCTTCACTACCTGAATAATTTTTTTTATCTCATCATACATTTCATCAATTTCTTCGTCATCTGCAGAGCTAGTTGGCATATAAACTTGTACTGATGTAGTAGGCGTGGGCTTCGTGTCTGTCTTGGTCACAATAATGCGTTCACTATGCTGTTTGTAGTAGCTTATCCGCACTCCTTTTTTTTTATTCATTATTAAACCTGCTCCTGCATTACCCCTACTTTATTTTGTATTTATAACCCAGAATTCACCTGACCAAAAGTCTTGTTCCTCCTGCCACCGAACTTCACTAATCCCCACTATGTCTAACTTTAACCTATCCATTTCCCTTTTTAAATTTTCTAACCTACCTGCCCGATTAAGGGATCTGACATTCCACGCTCCGATCCGTAGAACGCCAGTTTTCCTTCTCCTGATAAAGACGTCCTCCTGAGTAGTCCCCGCCCGGAATATTTTACCCAAGAGGACGCCATCATCATTTAATCATACAGTAAAGCTGCATGTCCTCGGGAAAAATTACGGCTGCAGTTTCTCCTTGTTTTCAGCCGTTCGCAGTACCACAACAGCAAGGCCGTTTTGGTTAGTGTTACAGGGCCAGATCAGTCAATCATCCAGACTATTGCCCCTGCAACTACTGAAAAGGCTGCTGCCCCTCTTCAGGAACCACATGTTTGTCTGGCCTCTCAACAGATACCCCTCCGTTGTGGTTGCACCTACGGTACGGCTATTTGTGTCGTTGAGGCACGCAAGCCTCCCCACCAACGGGGAAGCTCCATGGTTCATAGGGGGGTCTCAAGTGATCACGAATTACGTGATATAAATCTAGTAAATTATATCACGTAATTCATGATCACTTGAGACAGTCCCTGAATAATAAAACTTATCATATTTCATTGACATACCGTAAAAGTCGCTATGCTTTCCAAATATTTTATTATTCAGAGTTTATAACATGTTTTCGTGACATGTCTAAGTCATAGATTAAATACCACTTTCCTTTGATTTCGTAATAGATTTTAAACTTTCATTCGGAAAAATTCACTCATGTTCATGTTCTTGAAACACAACAATGGGAAAATAAATTGGATTCCGTATATTCTAAAATAATTAATTCCATAAACACTTTTAACTTCCCTTCTGAGGAAAGCTAGGTACAGACTACTGCCACGTATGTAATTTAGTATCCATGCGTCAGCAAGCGTAGCTGTCACGTAATAGCTGTCGCAGAACTGAACGTACATCGTTTCATTTTTTCGCTTATAAACAGTTTTACGTTATTTTATTAACATAAGCCATAGCATCTATGAGAAATTCGGCGATCGTCGTCTCGAGGTAGCGTTCTCGCTTCCCGAGCACGGGGTCCCGGGTTCGATTCTCGGCGGGGTCAGGGATTTTCACCTGCCCAGAGATGACTGGGTGCTGTTGTGTCGTCTTCATCATCATCATCCATCCCCATCACGGTCGGAGGAAGAAAACGGCAAACTACCTCCATTAAGACCTTGCCTAGTTAGGCGGCGTGTCTCCCGCATCGCTCCCCTACGATCTGTCAAGAAGCATGGAACTTCATTTCCATTCCATTTAAGGGAAGCTTCCAGCACCTTCGTGAGCGCGGCCATCTGCTCTTCGAAGTCTGTATCTGCAGACGTGAACATTTTGTACGAGGTTGAAGATCACTTCGGCTGCCACTTAGCTGCTGTGGCCTTTCTGAAACATAAAAAACAAACAAATACACACATTAGTAGTTCTCAAAAAATTAACAACATAATGTAAATATTGCATTTGTTACGTAATACTAAAGATTTTTAAGCTCGGGTGGACACTTAACATATGTCGTCGCTGCCATGAAGACAAAAACCTCTGTATCATCACAAACTTCATGTTCCATTTTGAGCAATGGCTCTTCGCGGGATGCCTGAATCTAAGTGTCCATTATGTATAATTCTTTTGGCAACGGTCGACAAGTAACTGATTGAAATGGACTTGCATTCGTCTACAGCAGTAATTCCTGTCGGGTTGAAACCGATTGTCAATGAAAAGCTGTGACATTGTATTGTATTGTATTGTATGTTAACCGGGGACCTAGAAACGACGGAGAGGCTCCGTCCCCGCCGCGGCAGCAGTGGTCCACAACCCCACGACGTCTACCGCGGTCCACTTCACCCCTCCACCGCCCCACACCGAACCCAGGGTTATTCTGCGGTTCGGTCCCCGGTGGACACCCCCCCCCCCCCCCAGGGAACGTCTCAAACCACACGAGTGTAACCCCCCTGTTTGCGTGGTAGAGTAATGGTGGTGTACGCGTACGTGGAGAACTTGTCTGCGCAGCAATCGCCGACATAGTGTAACTGAGGCGGAATAATGGGAACCAGCCCGCATTCGCCGAGGCAGATGGAAAACCGCCTAAAAACCATCCACAGACTGGCCGGTTCATCGGATCTCGACACAAATCCACCGGGCGGATTCGTGCCGGTGACCGGGCGCTCCTTACCGCCCGGAAAGCAGTGAGCTATGACATTAATATCCCGTTTGTGTCGGTTGGGCTCTTTTTACGACCACTGTTCTTCCGCTGTGTTACGTGGCTGCGAGCAGGACACCAATCGTCGTAGGTGCCTCCGCCTTGATACACCAACAATTTGGCAATCTTCATCCCTAACGTGATCAGGAACACATTCAAACCCGATGGCTCGTTTCAGCCATTCTGTAATGTAACCAAGTCGACCCATCTCACTCAGCTGAAGATACAACCGATTGACACATACACACCACTCGAACGCCGCCATTACTTGCGTCAGCGGCGCAGGGCCCGCATCGTAACGGTTCTACACTATCTACAGCTCTCCAAAGCGACCATTATGTTCTTTTAAGGGGGTCAGAAATATTTTTCCCGGTGTGCTTGCGTTACCAGTTCAACGAAGGCGTCAACCAACATTTTATGTAGATTGAAGGTAGAGAGAGGAAGAAAGGAAAGGAAAGGGGAGGGATCACTGCTGTCAGCTCATCAACTGCATTGGGACATTACGCGGAATCGGCGGCGACGAGTGAAAATGTGTACCGAACCGTGATTCGAACCCGTGATCTCCTGCTTACGAGACAGGTGCAGTAACCACTGTGCCATCCGGGCCACAGTGTTACCGCAGCTGCACGTGCTATCTCGGTTCGCCTCACGTCAGATCCACACTCCCATCGAGAGGCACCTATCCGCAGTCCATTTCCTCCTATTCGCTCTTCCGAGCTTCCCACAGGAGGTGGAACGTATGTGTGCATCCGCACTGAAGGCGGTGGACACATTGTTCACCTAGGCCAATCACATTATATGAATGTGTGATGTCTGTTCTTTCGGACATGTCTGAAAGAACAGCTTACAATAAAGTTTCATTTGACTGTGTAACTAAGTGTGGTTATCAGTTTGCAGCAGTGATGCCAGAAGTTATTTAAAAACAAAAATCTTCATGGAACCCAATTCACAACAAACAAGCAGCTTTAAAAATTTACCTTTTTTTTTTACGCGCAACACTTACTACAAAAGCTGACAATTGTTAAGACAATTCCAGTAGAAATCGAGATCCTTAGAAATGCTGCATTATCTAGGACTGAGCAAGAGATTGTCCTATTTGTCTGAAGTGATTTGTGGAAGCTGCAAAAAACCTAAACCAGGATGGCCGAACGGAGGGTTAAACACCGGTCTCCTCCAACAGCGAGTTTAGTGCCGCTATGAGAACACCACCAGCTCGGTACAATATATTCTTAATTTGTTCTTCCCCCTGTGTTCGTATGCATCGTTTGGATGAAGACAGATAAACCGTTGTAATGCCTTCAGTATGGAAAATCGAACCAAATGGTATGACGCTGACTGCCTGCAAGACATGCAGACAAGGCCAGACTCACGTACAGTCCGCAAGATCGTTGGTCACGTACACAGGCTTGCCTGACGAGTGTTGATTTAGGGGGCTTCCCACGCCAGTATCAACAAATATTGGGCCAATAATCCATCTCTTGTCTCAGAAGCACAGCATACGAACGAGAGAGGGAATTAATGGGATTTATAAACAAACACAACTCTTTCTCTTTGATGACGGTAGCGTTGTTGCCTCAAAAAGGACGTCCCATCAAAAACAAGGTCCATTCACGATAAACACTCATTATATTTGGACACTGAACGAACGTCGAATAAAGCCACCAAGAAGAAAGCATCAAAAACTGGATTTCCTGTTAACACCTTAAATCATTTACTTAAACACGTCCGATATCAGTATAGCCCCCCAAGTCTTCTAGAAATCTACTCTTTGAAAGATGTGGCTGGTGATCTGATTATCTCTTTAGAAGTAAAATGATTTGAATTTCATTTCAAATACTTAAATAACACGTTGAAAATTTTTTGCAGCCTATAGCCCTAACCCGGCCTTCTTCAGGTTTGTCTGTTAGTTGAAAAGTGACTGAAATGGTATATCTGATTTAGTAGTCTAACTTTCGGGATGAAGAGTCATAATTTAAATGACATCACATATCTTTCACGTTGATGAGCTTGTGCAAGCAGACTGAAGAAATTGCTGGAAATTGTAGTGCAAATCTTAGTTCAGTTCATTTCATTACTTGTACTCAAAGAACTCTTCCAAAATTTGTAATGCAGCTTTTCAAAACGAGTACTGATTTACGATAATGTCTGGACATATTACTACCAACCCGATTTTGAAAGAGAAATAATTTTATTATGAAAGATAATGCAGTCTTCAATTAACAGAAAGTTCATGATTCAAACATTAAAGCGCGCAGCCATTGTTCGAGTTGGTAGTAGTATTAGTCACTATTACAGAGAGATACTCGAAAATAAAGCCTGGGACTGAGTAACATAACTTATGGAGAAGCTCCGTCTTTTAAACTAACTAAAAATTTCTTTCAGGCGCATTCACTTTGTTGCCCCGGTATTTCTGTACGCCCGGAAAAGACCTTCGGCTGATGCTGGAATATCTGCAGGAGAGCGTCCGATCATATTATGCCCTGACGATCGTATGAGTAAATCAAATGTGGCCGCAAGAGGCCGCAGGTGGCAGTTGCCCCCTCCTGGTATCTGGGGGAGACGTTTTATTAATTTCAGAATCCTCACGTACTTCCGGAGATGATTGTAGCTGAATCTACTCAACTGCCGAATGCAAGAGAAAACAGTTAGGCTTTAGTAAACACTATAAATTATTTCTTTTACAATTTACAATGACAGAACGCGGAACTAAACTTTGTTTACGTGCAGACAGGGCTTAAAGAGTCCTACAATTTTCGGCAATACACGATTGACGCACGTGGCTCGGCACTGTACAGTGCCGTTGTAGCCGTAGTGCGTCACTACTGCTGCGTATTCTTAGCGTCTGCTAAAATGGATAGTCATCGCGGAAATATACGTTATCGAAGAGTACACTCAGATGGAAAAGTTTTGATAAATAACTTAGTTCAGTTATGTTGAGAAGAAAAACGGAATGGTTTGCTGACACCCTTAGACAGAGCCATGGACAGAGCAGCTGTCGCAGTAGGAAAGATAAGGACACTGCGGAATGTGAACGATGTTAAGAAAGCCAGACGGAGTGGTCAGAAAACTATAGCGCCAAGGAAAAAGAGACTGAGGAAGAAAACGAAGTGTCTCGACGACTTTGATAAGTGTTTAATGGAATGAAAGTTCTTAGAATAATACGACGTTAACCCTTAAGTATATTGGTGGGTTAATTTATAACCCCAATAATTCCGTTACCATTGCAACATTGGGAAACGGCCTTGCCGCAGTGGATACACCGGTTCCCGTCAGATCACCGAAGTTAAGCGCTGTTGGGCGTGGCCGGCACTTGGATGGGTAACCGTCCGGGCCGCCATGCGCTGTTGCCATTTCTCGGGGTGCACTCAGCCTCGTGATGCCAACGGAGGAGCTACTCGACCGAATAGTAGCGGCTCCGGTCAACGAAAACCATCATAACGACTGGGAAAGCGGTGTGCTGACCACACGCCCCTCCTGTCCGCATCCTCATCTGAGGATGACACGGCGGTCGGATGGTCCCGATGGGCCACTTGTGGCCTGAAGACGGAGAGCAATTGCAACATTGCCATTCCGCTTATATGTAGTCTTAGTGCCGCCTGTGTAGGTGCGTGGTAACCTGCGACCATTATTTCCGTAGGTACGTACCAATTGAGGTCGAAGTCTAATGTGTTCTTATTTATCATCACAAATTGTTTCGAACTGTTTTAAACAGAATGGAGCGACGTTTGAACGATGATCAAATTACGGAGTTATTGTTAGCTAGTGAAGACTGCTTACATTGGATGCACCAGGTACTTTCCTAGGTGCAGCCGAGTTTAGGGATAACGAAACATAAATATCTGATGCTGGCAGAAGAAGAGAATGTTCGCGAAGAAAAGCATAAATAGTAAGACAGTCTGGTTATTTTTATGGGAAAACCTGTTACAAATAATAATAACGAGTTGATGCATCGAGATTTTATAAAACAACTCGGCATGGCATTGATCAAAGCAAATATCAAGGAGAGCAAAATTAATTCCAGAAATTTTTCTAGAGACTTGCCGACTGCAGTGGACAAATTCCTTTACAAAAATTTCGAAAATGATAGCAAGGTTGGCGAATGTGCAGTGCAGGTCCAAATGGAACCGAGTCAGAAAAAGGCAAATATGTCACTACGCCATATATGTCATTGCCTTAACGACACATGAACTATCAAAACATGATCTAAATGTGAAACATACGTTCGTGCGCAAGATGCATTCCATTGACAAAAAGGTATTTTGTGGCTGTGATGAACGAAATACAATAAAACTTCGTTAACGCGAATCCGGAGGTACCGAAAAATCAGGAGTTCGTGTTAAAAAAATTCGTGTTAAGTGAAAAACACAGATTTTAATAAGTATGCATGTACAGCAGTACACTAATGTGTAATACACTACACTATCAATCACGTTATTGTAGACTAATAAAACTATGGAGTGATTGTAAAATTACAAGTACTCTCAAATTATGTACGTCACTTTCTTGGAAGAAATTCGGTCATGGTTCGCTGACGTTCATGGGAACGATAATATTTTGTAATTTCACAACCAATTGTAGTGATAGCGTCCATAAACCCAGCAGTGACGTCGGATGTTGAAGCGAACCGTTCTAAACAGTCCAAGGCTGTAAACATCTCCTGACGAATAGGTGGAATGGTATCTGTATTCTCTTCCTGTTCACTTTCTTCTGATGACCCTTCTTGCACCTCGTTCACAGCTTTTGGCACATCCAATTCCACAGAAGCACATACGGCAGCATCGTCGTCTACACTAATGAATTCTTCGAAACTAATTCCAGGGTTCGCAACGTCTTGCAGAACTGTCCATTCATCAGGTGACGTGGCTCTCTTCTAACTCGTGGACATCTTCAGTGTTGCTTTGTCTCCAAGCTCTGTTAAAGCACTTCCCTATATGATGTGGCGATACTGAGTTCCAGGCTGCTGCGATGGCTTTTATTGCGTCAAGCAGATTCCAATTTAGGGTTGCACTAGTGTTTTCACCAGCACGAATTGCATCTCTTACAACTTACTTAAGATAAGCTCTCTTTATGAGAGAGATTGTGTCCTGGTCCAAAGGCTGAAGGCAGCTTGTGGCGTTGGGTGGAAAAAACTGAACCTTTATGTTGGATAGGTTCAGATCATGAACGTTATGGACAGTACATCTGAGCAATGTAAGAAGAACATGTCCATTTTGAGCAACCATTCAACTGTTGAAATGAAGAAGCCACTTGCGAAATGATGTGCCATCGATCCAAGCTTTCTTGTGGTGAGAGTAGATGCAAGGTAAAGTGTCCATATTTATGTTTTTAAAACAACGTGGTGTCTCGGATTTACCGATAACCCAGGGACGAAACTTCTCACT
Source organism: Schistocerca nitens (assembly GCF_023898315.1). Lineage (NCBI taxonomy): Eukaryota > Metazoa > Arthropoda > Insecta > Orthoptera > Acrididae > Schistocerca > Schistocerca nitens. The sequence goes on along the minus strand of NC_064617.1, from coordinate 472,263,227 downwards.
GCCGTCAGCATTACGGCACAGTACAATAGTCACACGTTGTTTGATTCGTGCTCCACCGTGGCACTTACCACCTTTTATCCCCAAAAAGATTGTAGAAAAATCCAGTTTCATCCATGTTAAACACATCACACGAGGCATACTTTTCCCTCACTCTGTTGAATTCATGCAACCAGCTATACACACTTTCTTCATCAACTTTATTTGCTTCACCTCAAATTTGTACAGATGAAATTGAATGTCTCTTTTGGAACCGATACAACCAACCAGCAGAACAACGGAAGTCTTCGATGCTCATATCTTTAGCAATATCATTTGATTTTGACTGAATCACAGGGCCGGTTAAAGGTATGTTAGATGCATGCGTATGATTGAACCATTCTAGCAGTAAAGTCTCGATGTCTTCATAGTTGGCGGTACGAAATCGTTTAGATTTGTTTCCAGAACCTGATGCGGCAGCATTAATAATTTTTTCTCGATTCTTAATAATCGTAGATGAAGTAGATTTAGGTATTCCAAACTGCTCTGCAACTGCTTTTTTCTTGGTACCATGGTCCACTTCATCTAGACTCTTACGCTTTAACTGTACATTTAGAGCTGTCTATTTCCTCTTTGCCATTTTCGCGTGCTACGGTACCGGTTGTAACTGTAGTTTTTATTCAGTATTCCAACTCGATACGGCTACGACTAACAGAACACCTGTCAAATCTGGCGCTGAGTACATTCCTAAATGCTGCTGCACACATTGTTGAATGTCTTACAATGTACAGCATACGCTGATTGTTGAGGTGATAATCGCGGCTACCGACCTACAATACGTTAAAAACGAGTCAACAATAAGTATAATTAGCTCTGTAGCTACATTTCCTACATTCACTTTGGAAAAAAATACGCTTTAGAATACTCTAAGGTATGACGTTTTTGTTACAGTGAAATTTAATTATGCTGGGAACTGAAACAGAGTTCGTATTTCGCCTTAACCGATAAAACATACCATAAGAACTTATGTATTCCTGGTGGGACCAATATTTTTTTCGCGTTAACTGCGAGTTCGTCTTATGCGAGTTCGCGCTAACGAGGTTATACTGTATGTGGTTCATGCACCTATCATCATTTTTTCAATTTAAAGTCAAGATTTATTTTTGCTTTATAGTTTACTTAATTGATCATTATTTGATCTCAAAACACTTTTCCAAACATTGTTCAAGAAGATTTTCTTTGTTTATTCAGTTATTCCCAAAAACTTTTTAAAGAGGCCAATCTTAATGCAAGAGCTTCAGTTGTTGGTAAGATCACGTTCTCTTTTTCAATCAAGATTGATTTTTTTATAAATGGAAGCCTTTCTTTTACTGATTATTCAACAACAGTTTAGAGGAAAGTGGAAGTACATTAGTTTTAGATTGTTTTTGTTTGTGATGTCGACAAGTACCCCATGAAGTTACTAAACCCAGTCTAAATAGGGAGCGTAATTAACGGCGAAACAGAAATTCCCACACTTCGGAAGCCTTGCAATTGAGTGAAGGAGGATACAGACATTAATTTCACAGGGAAACGAACCACTTTCTGGAAACGTTTGGAGGATATGGTGTATTGTTTTAAAAAATGTAAAAATAGAACAGTTCTGGTTGAGAGAGAGGACATTGTAGTAGCACTGCGTGCACACTTAGAACTATGAGAGAAAAACGAGAAAGGTGAGAAGAAACCCGTCGTGTGTACTGATGAAACATTGGCGCTTCGGTCGCCTGTTAGTTGAGTCTTTGGTTGTAGTCCCCTGGAGCGGGTTGGCGGGTTGTTGACCACATGGGCAGGCAGTCGGTCGCAGTCAGGGCGAGAGAGAGAGACAAGACGCACACGTGACGTACGATGAGCTGTTCACAGGGCTTACGGGCGCACGATTGTCTAAGCGGCCGACGGTCGGTAGAGTTGTGTCGGTCTGCAAATCTTGGACCTAATGTCGACTCAAACGGGTTACCCTGGATTACGGAGGCGTAGTTGCTGAGTGGGTGTTGGAGTGCTGTTCATTTTTTGGTGCCGCCTGTTCTTCCCGTTGGAGGTAAGGTACTCCTTACTTGATTGACACATGTGCTCCTGTGTTGAAGTTGCTCCCACTATGCAGGATTGCCTGTGTTCTCCATCATTCCGTCTCTAGCTTTAAATTTACTTTGTGGTGCCTCTGTCTGAAATTATCTGCCACATTTATGTGTTTCAAAATTTCCTTTAATTGTAACTAGTTCAGTGCCTGCTTATCTTGTCATTCGGGCCTGAAATTAATTGTGTCGTATGTTCTAGGCCGCCACGTGTATCAGTGACCACTAAGGTCGAGTTGTGTGTTATTTGTACTGGAACTTGTTGCTTCCTTGACTGATGTAGCGACTACAAGATTACCTATGGCAGTAGTAAGCAAACGCTAGCGGCCCAATGAATCTTGGCTCATTTGGGTAATTAAGTTCCGTTAACTCTGGTGAGATTTTGTCCCTTTCAAGAAAATTAATATTTGTTGTTTTAAGTATAATTACTATTGTTGTAAGAGTGTTACCCCTCAAGCATTGCCTGTTACCTTTTAAGTCACTTAAGCTAATGTGTTTGAATAATCTGTGACTTCTTGTTTATTACATTAACTTGTTGTTATATTTTATTGTAAGATTAACCGGTTAGTCCTTTTAGTGACTTTTATTGTAATATTCTTGTTGTAATATGTAAGGTTTGGTTGGGGTTTGGGACCACGTTCAAATTGAGTTTCTTGTCTTGGTCTGGGCATTTTCATATCTTCTATGATTATTATTCATGAATTATATGTTTGCTTGTTTGCTCTCGCCTTTCCGAGGTATTCGTAGCGTTTGGAGACGCTGCCCCAGGTGTTATCTGTTATCCGCCGGTTCATCGGGCTTAGCCTATCCGCGTCGACTGTCTATCCCTGTGCGCGCTGGTGGCGTGCCCTTCCCGTCTCACCGTAGCCTCTTGAGACGTTGCGGCCTCCGGGCTTGCTACGGTATCCCTCATAAGTTGAGTTTCTGTCCAACAGCAATCGGGCGTTAATTTAACCAGTAGTGCCCGTTACTCTAAACCATCTTACGGAAACTGGTTCTGCCGTCTCTGCCCCTCCCATGTTTTCCCTGTTTGAAGTTTGGTTTTACCGTAATAATTTTAATATCGGTGTAATACGCAATTGTTAAATGGTATTTTATTATTTTTCCACATCAGTATCTTGATTATGCCCAAGGGGGTTCTCTGATCAAATATTGGATATTTGTGTTGATACGAGAATTGTGTAATTTTATGTTAGTACACTTCTTGTAAGTTATATTCACTAATGTCAAGCACCTCCTTTGGCCAGCCAAATGCTGGAATTGTAATCTTTGGAATCACTGCTGTCATTGTTTGCCCAGCATGTGTTTGAGTTCTATCTGATTGTGCTACTTGCTTGTTAGTCCTCCCTAAACTGGTGCATTTTATTCGTTTAAATTAACAAATTAATCATCTATTGCTCAACTGAAGAAATTTGGAATAATTGCATAAATAATTTGTATTATTATTAGTATTTTTGCTACCTGTGCAATAAAAGATGGTTGGACTTCCGTGAAGTAATAAATGACTTGCGATAAATGGCCTGCACCTTTTCCATGCCTGTTTAGTTGTTTGCTTAGCCCTGAGCGTCCACTGACAGTTCACTATAATTCTATAAGCGTATCGGAAGATTATCACAACGATATGAACAGTGAAAATTATAATGAAATGGTCGCAAAGCGCCTAGTACCAAATATCCCAGCTGGAAGTATTGTGATGCCAGACAATGCACCCTGCCATTGTATACACGAAAATAAAGCGCCTAAAACACTTTCTAGTAACGCAGATATAAAATCATGGCTGACAGCATAAAATACCGTTCGGTGCGAACGTAACGTGGAACGAGCATTTGGAAGTTGTGAAACATTACAAGCCCGAGCCACAATATACAGTAATAGAGCACTGAAAGAATCCAAGACAGACGACTGGAAGAAGGCGTGGGATAAAGTGAACACGATTATGGATGAATATTAGCGTCGAGAAGCACTGATGAACGAGGCTATTGAGAGCGTGATTATTCAACTTGAGTCAGATAGTGACAGTGAAATTTTCTCGAGTGGTTCTGAGGATTTATCTGAAGAGGCAGACTCGGACTCGGCAGAGACATCAGCAACAGCCCTTCCGAGTCAGCAGACGCGGCAGAATTGCCTGCTGACGAGCTACGTGTTCATTACTTTACACATGGATTAAAAGTATTCCGCAAGCTTATTATGTAGCATCTCCTCACGTAACGCAGTACGTATTACCTATTTCATTATAAAACAGATTCTAAACATCTCAGACATGTCTGTAAAATGATTAATGGAAAAGGCAGTTTTATATTTTTTCGTCTCTCGTACATCAAAATTACTACAGAAAAGTATATTAATGGTGAATTTACTGTTGTCTCCTACACGCACAGCTACATTGTTCGACTGCAAAACAAGAGTTTTATTTCCGAACTGATCGTGTCATTGTTTTTCTGTGCAAGAACGTAACAGAATGTACATTTGTTTTATATGCTGTGCGTATCATAACTACATTTCAAGAACCGTGTTCCATTTTGACTGAGCGCAGTTATACCGCTCGTGATTCATTCAAAACAACCAATAGCAGAACGCAACAGTTCCCAGCACGCTCAGCTAAATCGGCATATGTAAAGCGAATGCTTTGTAGACTGTTTGGTTGTCAGGTTATTCACGGGAAATTATAGCTTTTCTTGTCGTGTTGGTAGTTTCGGCGTTGTTTTTCAATCTTGGCAATTGTGAACCTTTACAGATCATTGCCGAAAAAGAGTGCATTAACCCATTTTTAATCTGTCGCTTACCTGTACAGCCATTAACGAACTCCAGTAAGGGACACTTATAATACCCAGCACAGTACTATTTGTCCACGGTGGTTGTCAGGAACGGTAGGAAGCTTGCAACGTCCCTGCATCAGGACTGCCGAAGAGAGAGAAGCTGTGGCGGAAAGGCAGTGTCGACTGCTTCTCACGGGAGGCGTGCAAGGGTAAGTTCCTGCAGTCGCGCTGCTCATCTGTGTCCTCGGTGGCTCAGATGGATAGAGCGTCTGCCATGTAAGCAGGAGATCCTGGGTTTGAGTCCCGGTCGGGGCACACATTTTCAGCTGTCCCCATCGCGGTATAACAACAACACCCGTCGGTAGCTGAGGGTTACAATTAATTAATAGTTATTCTAGAGAAGCTGCACAGTCATCAATGGTATCTGTTCTTTCGAGAACAGTTACTACTTTCATATATAGTTAAAGGAAACTCGCCATTGACCTTTGTCTATGCGAATGCGCACAGTTGCCCGAACTGTTACGGGAATCATCGCCTTAGTTCGCACGAGTAATGAGTAGATGGGCATATATCAAGAGGAACATTACATATGTAGAATGTGGACAGTTGGGAATGTGGGTCTCACGGGAGGCGTGTAAGGGGTAAGTCCCTGCAGTCGCGCTGTTCATTTGTGTCCTCGGTGGCTCAGATGGATAGAGCGTCTGCCATATAAGCAGGAGATCCCGGGTTCGAGGCCCGGTCTGGGCACACATTTTCAGCTGTCCCCATCGAGGTATATCAACAACTCCTGTCGTCAGCTGAGGTGTACATTATTATCATTTATTGCTTCCAAAGGTATTGCCACTATTACTCTTAACAATGCACACAGTAATACTTCGCGTCTAGGAGCAGCCTAACATTGACAGCAGTCAGAGAAATGAATTTCTCTCAACTAACGTCGATTTTCTCCGTTTCTGTCAGCATTAGAGAAATCTTCAAGTTTTCGTGAACACACATGGCTGCAATATACCTTCCCAGCACTTGCCCAGATTCCCACAAGAACACCTTCTTTGCCTGCTGCATATCTTAAAATCTCAACTGTATGTTTACATTTGTCCTGTACAGGCTTGCTGAGATTGAATTAAGTTTTACATGGTAGAGCGATTGTAGCAAAGATTGAAGAAAACAGTCAGTAAGGTGTTTGGACCTTATTTAACTATATGGGACGTAACCCAGCACGAGATCCAACCATAGAGTTAGGAGTTCTGCACTCCGGTTACCATGGCTACACAACAACGTGCCAAACCAAAGAGACGAACACCATTTTGATTCAGTCCTAGACCTTTAAGAATTGGCTCAACCGGCCCATATAAATAATACAAAATGAGTACCTTAGATACACTAATGAAAAACGCCTACCTTCAAGGTAAAACAGACACCTATCATCAAAAAATATTAACTGGAAATATCAAACTTTAAGACACAGTAAGCTCTGTGCACTTCCTTTAAATACATTTCATTGGGCACAAAACATTCTCAAATTCAACTACTCAGTTGTAACAAAAATGGCACTGTTGGGATCTTGGATAACTTTATGCAGGCACCCATGTGTGTGAGAATACTCCAGTTTCAGCAAATAAGATTTACAAATGTACCAATTTCGCATCCGTAAATGCTATTTACTGTCTTACTTACTTTACTTATTTTTGTGCTATCAGGCCCAACAAATTGCATGCTGCTACAAGTTTCTCCATTGCCTTCCATCCACCGCTGTCATGTACCATCTGTCCACATCTATAGCTGACTTTTGCAGGTCTTCCTTGGCCTTCTGGTCTCTTCTCCCTGTGGAGATGAAAACCAGGGGCTTCCAGTGCCACCTGTCATCTTCCATCCGAGTCCGTCCAGCCCACTGTGGTCGGTTGATTCTGAGCCTGGTACAGCTCATCTAGTGCATGGTTGTCTTGTCTTTTGTCCCTCGAATCTGCCATCCGAACAGCCTTTTCCAGACGCCAACACTTGGTTGCCGACTCTTTTGATCTACGAAAAGCGTATGACACAACCTGGCGACATCATAACCTTGCCACATTATACAAGTGGGGTCTTTGAGGCCCGCTCCCAATTTTTATCCAAAATTTCCTGTCGATTCGTACTTTCCATGTCCAAATTGGTGCTACCCATAGTTCCCCCCATATCCAGGAGAATTGGGTCCCACAGCGCTCTGTATTGAGTGCATCTCAATTTTTAGTGGCCATTAATGGTCCAGCAGCAGCTGTAGGGCCTTCTGTATCACCTTCTCTGTATGCATTTCGTACTGCTCCACCAGTACTGGTGTTACTGAGAGGCGCCTAAAGGGAGCCATCCACAAGGCGCAGTCATGGGCTCTACCCCACGGTTTCCAGTGTTTGGCCACAAAGTTGTGTGTTATGCACTTCTGTCGGCGTCGTACCGTTCATCCGGAACCAGAACTTCACCTTAATGATGATCCACTCACTGTAGTGGAGACATACTGATTCTTAGAACTGGTTTTCGACGCCCGATTGACTTGGCTTCCTCACCTTCGTCAGCTTAAGTGGAAGTTCTGGCAGCACTTCAATGCCCTCCGCTGCCTGAGCAACACCAAGTGGGGTGCAGATCGCTCTACGCTGCTGCAGCTCTACAGAGCCCTTGTTCAATCCTGCCTTAACTATGGGAGACCGGTTTATGGTTCGGCGGCGCCCTCAGCGTTGCGTTTACTCGACCCAGAGCACCACTGTGGCGTTCGCCTAGCGACAGGAACTTTTCGGACGAGCCTGGTGACCAGCGTATTGGTGGAGGCCAGAGTCCCTCCATTTGCAGGTTATGCATGCACAACTGCTGGCCAGTTACATTACACACGTTCGTAGTTCTCCTGCGCATCCGAATTACCGTCTCCTTTTCTCACCCACGGCGGTTCATCTCCCGCATCGGCGGCCCAGGTCAGGGCTCCCAATTGCAGTTCGTGTCCGATCCCTTCTTTCTGAACTGAAGTCCTTGCCTTTACCGCCTATACTTGAGGTCCAGTCACGTGCACCTCCATGGTGTACACCTAGGCCGCGGTTTCGCCTGGACCTCTCACGTAGCCCTAAGGACTCAGGTAACCCCGCAGCTCTCCGCTGCCACTTCCTCTCGATTCTTGACATGTACTGAGGCCATGAAGTGGTTTACACCGACGGCTCGATGTCGGGTGATCACGTCGGCTTTACATATGTCCATGGAGGACATATTGACATCATTTCTTGCCCATTGGCTGCAGTGTTTTCACTGCCAAGCTGATGGCTATATCTTGTACTCTTCAGCACATCCGTTCATGCCCTGGGGAGGCGTTTCTTCTGTATACTAACTCCTTGAGCAGCCGACAAGCTATCGACCAGTGCTACCCTTGTCATCCTTTGGTACCGACCATACAGGAGTCCATCTATGCCCTGGAATGGTCCAGACGTTCAGTGGTGTTTGTCTGGATCCCAGATAACATCGGAATCCCAGGCAACGAACTTGCTAACAGGCTGGCCGAACAGGCTACGTGGAAACCACTTATAGAGATCAGCTTCTCAGCCAAAAACCTGAATTCAGTACTACACTGCAAGGTTTTGCGGCTTTGGGAGGCGGAATGGCTTAACCTCAGTACGCACAACAAACTGTGCGCCATCAAAGCAACTATGAATGTGTGGAAGACCTCCACGCGGGCCTCTCGTACGGACTCTGTGGTTCTCTGTCAGCTCTGCATTGGCCACACTTGGGTCACACATGGCTACCTCCTGCGCCGTGGTGACTCACCTCAGTTTCGGTGTTGCACCCCGCTGACAGTGGCCCATACCTTGGTGAGCCGTCCTTCTTTGGCTGCCCTGCGACGGACTCTTCGGTTAATGGACTCGTTGCCATTAATTTTAGCTGACAATGCCTCATCAGCTAATTTAGTTTTACGTTTTATACGTGGCGGTGGGTTTTATCATTCTATATATCTTTTCGTGCATTTCCTTTGTCCCTTTGTGTTCTCCACTGTAACACTTTTAGGCTGGATGCTTTAATGTGTAGCAGAGTGACTGGCTTTTCCTTTTTATTCTCGTGGTTGGCCAACCACAGTCATCTGCTCTCTTGTTTTTATCCCTTCTAAGTGTTTCTTGCTTCTCTCTGTGGCTTTCTTTTCAATTTTGTCCATAGTAGTGTTGGTTGTCCTTCTATCGTTCTTCTGGTTCTTCCATTCTCCTGTTATTGTGCTGTACATCTCCTTTCTTTTCTTCTTTCCCTTGTGTAATTATTTTACCAGGAACAAGGGACAGATGACCTCGTGGTTTGGTCCCTTTGCCCCCTTCTTCAAACAAACCAACCAACCATCTCAATTTGGTCCTAGGAGTCATACTGGCAAGGAGACAGTGAATGCCTTCCTGACCATGGGCCATACTTGCTGCATGACCTCTACAGCTCAACATGAACTCTAAAAAATTCAAATTTGCTCGTTGGGCACTGTCTGAAGGTGCCTTGTTCATCACAGCACATCGACTCGTCCCAAAACATCTCCATTGGTAGGAATTTCCTGGATGGAGGAACTCAGAGAAACAATATTAGTTCTGCCTCTCAGTGGCTGAATTACAGATAAGACATTGCTCAAGTAAACTCTCTGGAGGGCATCTCTTTTCCTGTAATCTTGACTGCAATTAGGGAACAAGGAAGAAGGTAAATAAAAATAGCAACACATAGAGAGAGACAATGAAGAGCTTGTGTAACTAATATTCCATCTTTAAAAATATAAAATTTAACAAACATTAAAATCCACAATCCATATTTGTACATAAATCAGCAGCAGTTCAACTGTGCACAACAATTTTAACAATAAGGTTACCAACAATTTTTTGTTCATATAGGCTTACAATGAATATAATTTATTACTTACTATCACTTTCCATATTAATACATGGTTTAATTTGGGATAGATGAATACAAAAAATTCTTCTGCTCTGTGGGATTTTGAGTAAAGTGGCTACAATCACATACCAGAGAATTTGGACCAGTCCCATAAATCTGGGCAGTAACTTCCCCAGTATTTTGCCTTTTACCTTACTCACTGACTGGAAGTTATGCATCTGGATCGGGTCACCCAGTATGAGGTCAGCCAGCCATCAATCCTTGCTATATGTCTGGACCTCTACATCATGACTACACTTCATATTATCCCTTGCCCGCTTCCACTTATCGCGAATTTGCACTGCATCAAACTTTTTGGACAACAATTGGTTCAGCAACCACAAAGTCGCTAGCAGCAAGTTGGGCTTATACATAAAAGTAAGTCTAGTGGGAGTTTGTTTGTGATACTAACGTACCATAGGATTGAAAGCAAAGGCCAGCTGATGAAGCTACTGCTTCCATCTAGAATGATCTTGATGTTGGTAGGCTATAAGGGCAGAGTGCAAATTGTGGTTACCTACTCCAAGAATCAAGGGTTGTGATAACAGGGTGTAGTACTGGTATGTGAAATTACCCTTTCGAAACAGAAGCCCCAGAACAGCCTTGAAGTGAATGATGTGGTGTTACCATAGACCAGATTCTGACAATGATCAAAGGTGCCAAACAAGGATTGCAAACAGTTAATGATCCCTTAAGGTGAATGCTGTGGTGTTATCAGGAGGAGGAGGAAGAGATTAATATTTAACATCGTGCCGACTATGTGGTAATTAGAGTTGGAACACAAGCTCGGATTAGGGAAGCATGGGAAGGAAATCGCCCATGACCTTTCAAAGGAACGATCCCAGCATTTGCCTGAAGCGATTTAACAAAATTGCAGAAAACCTAAATCCGGATGGCTGTGTGTGGGTTTGAACTGACATCCTCCCACATGCGAGTCCAGTGTGATAACCAATGTGTCACTGCAATTGGTGTGATGTTATCAGAAACTAGATACTGACAGTGACCAAAGGTACCAAACAAGGATTGCAAACAGTTAATGATCTTTTGTGCAGTAGTATTACACAGCTGAAATAACCTGCAAAAGAGGGAAAATGCATCTACAAAAATCAGTACAAACCTATTCGCAGTTGAAAACCAAAGAAAGGGTCAATATAATCTACGTACAGCCTCTCCATGGATGATGTCACATCAGCAGAAGCTAACAATCCCTGCCGGGTACTCGTTGTTGGTTTACTTATTGTGCAGACCTTACGGCCGGCCGAAGTGGCCGTGCGGTTAAAGGCGCTGCAGTCTGGAACCGCATGACCGCTACGGTCGCAGGTTCGAATCCTGCCTCGGGCATGGATGTTTGTGATGTCCTTAGGTTAGTTAGGTTTAACTAGTTCTAAGTTCTAGGGGACTAATGACCTCAGCAGTTGAGTCCCATAGTGCTCAGAGCCATTTGAACCATTTTTTTGCAGACCTTACAAGACTGGACGCACTCTTTGATTTCTATGTCTATGCTATAGCAGATAAAATTCTCAAAAATATAGATATCGGATTTAAATGTCCCCAGACGACCTACAACTTGTGGCTCATGGTAGTCTTTACACACGAAGGGTAATAGTTCAAAGGGTAAAACTATTTTGCTTCATTTAATTCCTCTGGCCGAACAACACAGAAAATTATGACTTAAATGATAGGACTTCACTGTTCGTCCCACTTTTATCATCTCCTTAATTCCCTCTAATGTAACATCAGAGTACTGGTGTTCTGCAATATCCTTAAACAATTCCAGGAAACTGGTGAGAACAGCGCTGATGAACTCTGTTCCCACTGACTACTTCCTCATGATGGTGAATAGCCTCAGTGCAGCTCTGATCAACACTAATGCCCTGGGAGAAACTATATGCTCCAAAAATGACATCTGCAGGTGTGAAAATTTTACCTTAGAAGGCTTTACAATAAGACCTGATTCCCCTAATCAGCACAAAACCTCCTTGACGTACCTAACATATTCAGGGAAATTCTTGCTGAAGATAACCAAGCCATCTAGATTGTGAAAGACAAATCTAAGTTTGACATCTGAAAAAATACTATCTAGCAGATGACAGTGCAGATGAGAGCTCAAATGAAACACAGTTAAATTATGAAGTTTCCAGTCGGCCACAATGGGTGTGATCGATTTGAAATCTTCAGACAACAGAGTCTGGTAAAAGCCTGGTTGAGATCGAGTGTAGCGAGGAATTTAGCCTTACAAAACGAGAAGAAACAGGAATGTGTATCAGGCAATGGCATAGACCATAAAATTAGCTTTTTTTTCAATGCACAATATTCTGCTATAGGCCAAATGCCTCCATATCCTTTTGGAACTAAAAATATGGGTGAAGAATATGGAGAGCAGCAGGGTCTAAAGATTTCATCGATGACCAACTTGAATCATTTCATGGGGGTTGTCTGATTGAAATGTTATCAGTTAGTTCAAACTTCTACTCACCAAATTTCAGAACCCTCAATACATCGTTAAGAACATCTGGATATGACTGTATGGTGTGCTATGGAGCTAGATTTCTAAAATTACCAGGCTTTTGTTTAACCTTTTCTCTGACCATATCAGACTGCACCAGTACTTCACAAGAATAGTTGCAAAATTTGTAAGTTTGCTGCTTATCAAAAAGGGACGAAAATTTCCAGTCCTCCCAATTAATAAAGAGGCCCGTGTGTTCGACAAAGTTAGACCCAATAATGACAGAAATAGCTAATTGTTCCACTACCTTCACCTTAACTTTCCAAGTGAAACCCTACATCTACAATTTAATGGTGACTTACCCCAACATGTACAGCTTACCATAATTGGCCACCCTTCCAGTCCAGTACTCAGTGGGGGAAAACACAGTAACTGGCACCCTTGGTAGCATTCTTCAGTAATTACCAATAGTGGGCTTCCTTGTCAAGTGGGCACAAACTGGTTCTTCATTCACACTAAGGAAAATAAGTGGAATGGGAGCCACAGAGGAGGACACTATGTTACTGCAGGCTAGGGACGTAATCACACTAACATTCCCTGTTCCTCACCTCTAGTCAGTCGTAATTCTCCCTGCTCTATGGCTGGCTGGCTGGACAATCACATTTAAAATGGTCAGGCCTCCCACATCTAAAACACCTATATGACGCTGTATTATCTGTAAGAAGCTTTTTCAGCGATCCTTCAGCACCTTCGAATCCCCCATCCTAGTTTCTACCTTTCACTTCACGCTAGCAAAATGGATGACTTCAACATGCCATTACACAGTTTGTAAATCTTTGATTCATTGGTGGTCCTGACACAAACAGCAACCTAGACCTACCCTCCGGACTTATCCCTTTCAGAACAGTTTTTATAACCTCTGCTTCACTCTACAATAAACATACTGGCTTTACTGTCAGCCTGATATGTGACACATACGCTGGCTGACGGCTTTCTGATTTGTTGGTCTGCACTGATTCCTTAAGTGCCTGTGGGAATATCAATTCCTTACAAAAATACTATCAGTATTCGTTGAGCTTATACTGCATTATCATTACGGTATTAGCATCATGCTTTAACTTGCCCTATACACTTTGGATGTAGCAGCTAATAAAACTGTTGTCTTCCCAAGCTGCAATTCAACTAGGAAAGAGAAAAAGTACTGCATCTGTGTCAACTACTTCCTTATTACAAGCCAAGTACAGGATTTGGTAACTTAGCAAACATATCACTGCCCTTTTGGTCTGTTGTACCCCCTTGCTGTCCACTTTCCTATCCATATGATCACCATATTCAGTTTCCTCTCCAACAGCTTCCGAGGACCACTTCGAATTTGTCCCCTAAGTTCACAGCAGACATATCCTCAGTATGTTCCAAGAGGTGGATGATTTCTCCTGTAAGTGATCTATTTGTTTACCCATTTGTTCACGCCCTTTTATGCAATGCAAATGTTGTGACCTGTCAAATTAATACACGATTTGGGCCTTCAAACATCTAACTTGCGTGGGCAATGATATTTCAGCTAAAGCTTATTGAACAGTGGAAAGAGTCTCACTCACCTCGTTCAGATGCATTACTGTTATGACAAAATGCGAGTGCAATTCTTCCTTCAGCATCTTCACTTGGTCGACTACACTCCCAAGAGGCTCACAACCTCTAATCATAAGCTCATATTTTAACAAACAAAATCCCAACCAGTATATACATCCAGAATTATCTAAATACAATAACCTATTAATCAACAGCATTTCACATAATGAGAAGCAACCACACTATGCTACCATTGTGAAACAGAGTGACAGACGAATGGAAGGGCTAGTTGATTATGTGGGTTATTCTTAACAACTTTTATTAAAGTAAATAAGTTAGTACTAAATTTAATTGCTTCAGATAGGCATGATTAAGAAACACAGGTAAGGTAGTTAGGCACAGCAGCCACTTAAAAAAAACAGCAAGCACAGTGGTTGTTCCCATTTACCAAAATTTTAACAAATGAAATTTTACAGATCAGGTGCAGTAGTGTAAAATTTGAAATTTACACTAAAACTGCCATAGTCTCCAATGTTTACTATCTCAGCTTCTCCCCAGGAGTTGTACTGGTCACAAAATTTTCTCAGCAGGCATCATCTGAACAGTGCTGAGCCGCGCGGGATTAGCCGACCGGTCTAAGGCGCTGCAGTCATGGACCGTGCAGCTGGTCCCGGCGGAGGTTCGAGGCCTCCCTCAGGCATGGATGTGTATGTTTGTCCTTAGGATAATGTAGTGTATGTAGTGTGTAAGCTTAGGGACTGATGACCTTAGCGGTTAAGTCCCATAAGATTTCACACACATTTGAACATTTGAATGGTGCTGTGTCCATCAAGGCACAATAACATTCCAGTGGCTTCTTTGGACTTTTGACCAGTACATCTCATTGATAGCATTAGTATCCCATTACTAAGCAGTGAACTGATCTATCTGTTGGAGAGGTCCCTATAATGTCTTGGTTAATCTTACTAAGAATGCTGCTATGATCAACCATGTTAAAAGCTTCTGAAATATCTAAAAATATAACTTTCGTTGTGTGTTTATTGTCCACAGATTTAGTGCACTATTGGATCATTCATCTATTGCTGTCTAAGTTGATTTTGGCGTTATACATCCAAGTTGTGACCCTGATAGTTTATCATTCTACTGTGAATATATTTGTTTTTATACATAATTTTCTCTGTAATTTTATATTTGCTAGAGGAGATATTGAATCATCTGTGGTTATTTGTGTAATCTTCCCTACACTCTTCAAAAACTGTAATGACTCACGATATTTTTCAGTGTCAGTTTATAAAGGAATGTTATTACGTTCCACACACCCTTCTTTAAAGTTACCACAGAAATCCTGTCAATTACTGTAGAAGAAAAGTAGCACAACTTTGTAGAGGTGAAGCAGTTACCAAAATACATTAAACTGTTTCCTTTGAAGAACACTGCTCCAAAAGTGTTGATCAGTAAAATCCAAAAGATCTCTTTTAATAGGCTTGGAAAGTCAAGTACTTCTATTAGAATGAATTCTTTACTCTACAACTGAGTTTGCACTTTGCACTCTTTTAAACTTCTTGAGAAATTAAAGCTATGTGTTGGACTGGGGCTTGATGGTGGAACCTTCCTTTCACAGACAAAGCTCATAAAAACTTTTGTTCTGTGTTTGAGTGCCATTCTAACACACAGTTTTAGTCTGCCAGGAAGTTTAGTAATGCTTTCTCGTTTGATAAAGGATTGCAGTTTATGTCAAAATTGTGGATGAAGAATGTCACATATATTTCTACACTCCATTTGCATAATAATCCACTGGGAAGGGACCTAAAATATTTTGGGGAGAATGACACATGAAATGCTTGAAGTATCTACATGCATCTGATGATCTCAATGAAGAAGCAGAGGACTAGATTGCTCCAAACGCTAACTGAATGAAATGACAAATACAGAAAATCAAGGAATAATCAGACGGAATATGAGAAAAAGCTCCATAGCGAAAAAATGTACCATGACAGTCATTTACGAACTCTAGATTTTAACTTGGAGCAAAAGGAATAGCAAAAACCAATGAAAAAGGTAAAGGTATAAGTTCAAAGTTTAAAAAACACGATAATGTACACAGTGCATCTCAGCTACGCTGTTTGCATATCTATACATGTATGTAGTAACCTTGGGTCTAAGGGGAGTAGGGACTGAAATAATAATTTTTTGGAACTAAAAAATATTTTCGTTCTGAAATAAAAATGAAAGCAATAACCTAAATGAAAGTAGTTTGCCTAAAAGTGCACACCTATGACATCAAAATTTGCTGCTTAGTAACATTCCATAGTGTTTCTTCAACCCATGTACTGTCACACTTGCGAATTCTCCTTAGAATTCTACTCACAAGTTTATCAAGATGATGCTACTCAAGCCTGTCCTGCACTTTCTGCATTGTGAAGGGAGCTTGAGAATACACACTCATTGAAACGATGGTAGAAAAAAAACTCACATGTTTATATTAAAAGGCAAAATAACCATCTTATTTGCCAATTTACTGATGCTCCTAGTTTTTATAATCTTAACATTTGTTTCACAGAGTGTAAACCGAATTTATGCTGAGCTGATGTGAGTCATAGGATAGTGATATGCACAATTACATATGGCGGTAGTATAGCACACACAAGGTATAAAAGAGCGGTGCACTGGCAGACCTGTTATTTGCACTCAAGTGATTCACGTCAAAAGGTTCCTGACATGATTGTGGCCGCACTATCGAAATTAACAGACTTTGGACCCAGAATGGTAGATGGAGATAGATGCATGTGCCATTCCATTCCGGAAAACGTTAGGGAATTCAGTTTGGAAATCCACAGTGTCCAGAGTGTGCTGAGAATACCAGATTTCAGCCCTCTCACCACAGACAATGCAATGGCCAACCGCCTTCACTTAATGACTGAGAGCAGTAGTATTTGTATTGAGTTGTCAGAGCCAACAGACAAGCAACATTACTTGAAATAACCACAGGAATGACATATGGCGAACATATCGGATAGGACAGTACGCCAAAATCTGACATTAATGGGCTAAGGTAGCAGACAACTGATGCAAGTACCTTTACTAACAAAACGATATCCCCTGCAGCGCCTCTTCTGAGCTCCTGATCATATTGGTTGAGCTCTAGATGACTGTAAAACTCTGGTCTGGTAATGTGAGTCCCTATTCCTGTTGGTAAGAGCTGATGGTAGAGTTTCACTGTGGTGGAGACCTCATAAAGCCATGCCCCCAAGTTGTCAACAAGGCACTGTGCTAACTGGTGGTGATTACATAATGATGTGAGCTGTACTTAAATGGAATGGACTGGATCTTCTAGTTCAACTGAACCGATCATTGACTGGAAATGGTTATGTTTGGCTACTTGGAGACCATTTGCAGCCATTCATGGATTTCATGTTCCCAAATACGATGCAGTTTTTATGCATATCAATGCGCCATGTCACTGGGTCACAGCTGTTCACTACTGCTTTGAAGAACATTCTGGATAGTTAGAGTGAATGATTTGGCCACTCAGATCGCCCGACATGAATGCCCATCAGACATTTATAGGACATAATCGAGAGGTCAGTTTGTGCACAAAATACTACACCGGCAACACCTTCCCAATTATGGACACCTATAGAGGCAGAATAGCTCAGTGTTCCAGCAGGGTACTTCCAACAACTTGTTGAGTCCGTGCCACGCCGAGGCGCTGCACTGTGCCAGACAAAAGGAGGTCCGACAAGATGTTAACAGATATTCCATAACTTTTATCACCTCAAGGAATATGTTTCGTGCAGAATTTTTTGCTGTACCATTCATAAATAAATACTTACAGTGGAAGCAAGTTTTGGAGTTTTATTCAATTGTATATGATGTATGTCTTATCTGCCCTTGTCAATAAAGAATCAGTACAATTTTCTAAATATACTGTTACATGCCTAATGTAGTGGACATATTTCTCATTGTTTAAGGGGAGACATAGGCAAAATTGGACAAAAATGATAAAATTTGCCACCAGATAGTTCTGTAGCATGTTAGAAATACTATCTCCAATTTTCACAGATTAATTCGAACTACAAATGATAAAAAGGCTGTCTTGTTTCACTCACTGCGCAGCGCCACGCCCACTTTTCTAGCGACACTCTTCTTGATTGCAATGTTTTATTACTCCCAGCTGTCAAAAAAGCATCAGAAGATATAGAACGCTATGGAACCGTTTACGTCGTCTTATCTTTGCTTTCTGCTAGCTATCTCTGGCAGCTGTTATTGTCTGTGGTGCAGAAATATAAACATTTCAGCTCTGCTGTTAGTGTGAGAATTACGACTGTGTTCAAGCTTTCTTGTATGATTTACCATTTAAAATGCCAAGTTATAGTGGTAAAGTGTTTAAGAAAGTGGCTAAAGCTCGCCATTTATTTGTGAATAAACAGTTTCTGCAAGTGAATCAACATAATTCCGCGGAAGATAATTGTGAAGCTCAGACAACGAGCAGTTCACAGAAGAAGCTTGGAAGTGGTATAGAGTTTCAATCCACTAAAGACGAAGTGAATAGTGGTTTTAGGATAATTGATTTAGAAATTATGTGTTCTAAGCTTAGAAATTCGTGTGCATGTTGTAACTGTGGCAACAAGTCTTCAAGATTATATGACAGTAAAGACAGAGATGGTATTATGTGTCACATGCACTTGTTTTATGACAGCTGTCATACTGACATTCATTTCAAAACATCAACTGCTAAGAACTGGGTTTATGAAGCCAACATAAGATTCTGCTATGGGATGAGATGTGTTGGTGTTGGAAGGGAAGGTAGCAATTTGTTTTGTGCAATAATGAAAATGCCAATAATGAATATGCCATTAATATCTCAACAGAGCGAAATGAGGCATGGAGTTAGATATGTGAAATATCTTGGTGATGGAGATTCTAGTGCTTTCAAATCTGTTGCAGAAAGCAAGCTATATGGAAATGGAGCCAACATTGAAAAGCTAGAGTGTGTGGTGCACATTCAGAAGAGGATGGTCAGGAGACTTCTGGAACTGAAGCGAGAACAAAAAGTAGTACAACTCAAAGATGGGAAGCCACTTGGTGGGCCACAGCGCCTGACTGACAAAGAGATCCAGAAATTGCAAATATATTATGATAAAGCTATAAAGCAAAACACTGGAGATTTGAAAGCAATGCAGAAGAGAGTGTGGGCAATATTTTTTTCACAAGTTGTCAATTGAGGAGGAGCCAGTACATTAATTGTGTGATATATCCTGGTGCAAATATAAGTAGGCAAAAGCAGAAAACAACACCAATTCACATAAACACATCATTCCTAAAAGCAGTCTTAAACAGCATAAAGCCAACATTCCAGTTTCTGGCTCATCCAGATTTGTTAAAGAAATGTACCCACGGTGGAACACAAAACCCAAATGAGAGCTTTAACAGTCTCATTTGGAAGAGATGTCCAGAAACAACATTTAGCTCATCTACAGTTGTTAAAATTGCCACATATGATGCATGTCTTGTACTTAATGGTGGTAACATTGGAAGAATAAGGACCCTTACTGGACTAGGATCTGTTGCAGGTTGCTTCACCGAGGAGTTATTGTAGAAGATAGATACTGTGTGTGTTGCACGTTCTGAACTATCTGTGAAGGGTATAGCCAAAAGGACGTGCCAGAAACATCAGATAAAAAGAAAACAGGTACACAAAGAGCAAGAAGACAAAATTTATGGTTATGGTCAACATTAAGGTAATAGTTTATGGTGTAAATCCTTATAAAATCTTGTAAGCGCATTTCATGGAACTTTCATTTTTGAGTGTATAAGGAACATTTTCCCCTGAACCAATGGAGATAGAAAAGTGAAATTTTCTGCGGACTTTGTTCATAGTATAACACAACTTCCTGTGATACAATTTATGTCTAAGTGTATTTCTGTCAAAATTATTTAGTTTTCTGTGAAATTTAAGTTGTTTTGTTTCATGCACATAAATTTTTAAAATAAATTGCAGGATATCTAAAACTGATATTAAAAAACTGTTCCACAAGTTTGCTTATCTGATGACTAAGAATTACCTCCCACAATATGAAGGTTGTTAAGTAAAGTAATTTTTGTGAAAATGTTCCTTGTGTGACAGCATGTGTTGTGAAAATTTCCAACAATGCCATCATCAAATTTTTGAGGAAAAAATTTGAAAAATTCCAGAATGTAGCCAATAACATGATTACCTCAAGTGCAAAATTTGGTTTTATTACCTTTCAAGCACCAAAATCTGTGTTAGATTATGTAAACATATCCATTTTCTCCTATGTCCTCTCTTAATGTTTCTGTAAGAAGTAGAAATATTTATAATCCTTTTGTACCATAGTACATGTATGATGTATACACAAAACTTGTGTTTCTGTTCATAGACAAATGACCACAAAAAGATTATACAAAAGACTATAACTGTATAAAATGTGTGACTGCATCAAAACATTTGGAACTTTCCCCTTCTCACTATCACATTTGCCAATTAGTCAATTACATTGTCCCTTTTCTACTGTCAGCTACATTTAAACATGTTTTCATAAATTCCATTCACCCATTTCTTCAGTTACTAATAACATATGGAGAAGTCTCATACAATAATCAGATGTGAAAATGATGCCATCAAGCTTTTTTCTGTGGTAAATGTTTTGGGGGTATGACCCATTTGCTACTCACCCCAACAGCATGAACATCAGTGGTCAGTTCAAGTTACTGATTTCCTGGCTGCCATCGATCCCAGTCCAACAGGCTGCATGTGTCCCATCCAGCAGCTCCATATGACCCTGGTTCAACAGTATGTACAAGCAGACAAAGAGAACTGCAGTGTGGCATCAGCATCTCGCTGCAGGAAGACAATATCTCTTAATACAAGCTGTCGAATCACTCTTGCATTCCAGTCTTTACTCAGAGCAGCACAGGCGACTGCCTTCTGTTCAAACACACCTCCATGTGAATCTATATTTTGAACTGTTAGTTGGGATTGAAGAATGCAACATTGGTAGTCACCTGACAACCAAAATAAGATGGTGCATAGGAGAAAGCATTCCCAGAGTCTAGCAGCTATTCATCCTAAAAAGGGCGGCAGCAAAGATGGCCGAAACATTGGTGGCACATTTATTTTAGTGTTTTATAATGATGCAGCAAAAGACTCAGAATGATTATACTCATATTGACAGTGGCATTCGAAGTTATTGGAAGACATATTCTGGAGAAAGTATGTAGCAGCACTCAGTACATTTAAAATTTGAAAGAAGGCCATGAGAATAATAGATGGAAACAAAATAAGAGAACTGTGCAAACATGCTTTGCAGCATTTACCATACCTGCACTACCTAGCATTTAAATAAAAGAAACCGTTTTATTTTTCAAGACAAATGAAACAGATCATGACAAAAAGTTTGTAGAGGATCTGTGATGTCGATGACAACACCAGACTTAGGAGAACTTTCATACAATCCAAGCAAAAACCGTAAAGGATCGAAACTTTTGACAAATTCGCTGTGAGAATAAAAGCTATTCAGGACATAAAACCCTTTAAACAATCATTACAGTTATTTCAACAATTCCCTTGTTTCTACTCAGTGACAGAATACATTGGTATATAAATTACTGTGTTCAATATGATGCACTTAATTGTATTATATGCAGGGTGTCCCATTTATCTTGACCACCCTAAATAACTGTTTGTCCAGATGCAAATTACAGAATGTTTCAAGCAAATGTTCTTTAGCCATCAGGGGGACATCAATCAGCGTGATTGCCTTCGTTGTAGCTTTGTTTTTTACAAAGATAAGAACAGCGGTATGACGTTTTTAAATGGCAACCTGTATTTTTTATTCGGTTACTCATTTCTCTCCTAAAGACCTATTCAAAAACGTATCACAGTGTACCATTCACTGAAACACAATGTTATTAATTACATAACACAACATTGGCATTGACGCTCCCAGCACTTAGTGCAGGTACTCGGGGTAATGGAACACATCCATGTGCTGATGTTGACAGAGGACAAACGTAAACATAAGTAGAATGCACACCCATCATTCCATCAACCATCGTCTGTTGAAGAGTTGTGTGAGTAGAACGTACACCAACGAAGAGAAGGTAGAAATGCTACTCATCTATGGAGAATTTAAGTTAGCGGAAAAGTAATTGCAGTACTGTTTTCTTATGTATGGGTACATTTAGTACAGTAGTTTAGTCCTTTTAAATAGTGTTGTGTAGAGTAGGCGTACAGTAAGGGTGTCCTTCCTACAAACTGCATCGACATAAGGTTTCTTTTATTGTTGTTGTTTTATGTAGGCGAAATGCTATGTAGACAGCGGAACTGTACAGAGAGCGATATCCTGACAAGAACCCAACTTTCCGACGGATGTTTTCTCGTCTTGTTGCGACGTTTCAGGAAACGGGAAGTTTCAACCCACAACAATGCAATCGCCGTAGCATTCGCACAGCTGAAGCTGCTGAAGTTGCTGTTTTCACTTCCATTGCTATGAATCCACATGTGAGTACACGACAGCTTGAACACGAGATTGGTGTTCCTAAAACCTGTATAAATCGTATTCTTACATGTCACCGGTTCCATCCTTACCATGTGTACCTACATCAAGAATTGCATGGGAATGATTTCCAGAACTGTGTACAGTTCTGTCAGTAGCCACAGCAGCAAATACTTGCCAACACGAACTTCTTCTCCAATGTTCTATTTACCGATGAATGTTCCTTCTCAAACAAAGGACAGGTAAATACAAGGAACATGCATTATTGGTGCAGCAACAACCCACGATGGCTTAGACATGTGGAACATCAGCATCAATGGAGAGTTAACGTCCAGTGTGGGATGCTTGGTACTGCCATTATTGGCCTTTATTTCATTAATGGTAGTCCAAACAGCACAGCGTATGCCAAATTCCTCAGATAAATTCTTCCTCCTCTTCTGGATAAAGTGCCGCTAAGAACCAAAATGCTTATGTGGTATCAACATAATGGATATCCGAAACATAATGCCTTGCATGCACCTGAACCAAAGGTATCCATCCAGGTGGATTGGTCGAGGAGGAACAGTTACTTGGCCTGCTAGGTCTCCTGATTTAAATCCTCTGGACTCTTTTCTTTGAGGATGCATCAAAGATGTTGTTTGTCACGATATTCCAACAACTCCAGAGGACATACAGGAACATATCATGCTGCTTGTAATTCTCTTCAGCAGGCAACACTGGAAGCAGTAAATAATTCTTTCATTCCACGAGTGCACCTGTGTATGGGAGTCCAGGGTCACCACTTTGAGCACCTTTGAATGTTCTACTCCTGGGCATTGGTACAGGAGAGTAAAAGTCAATTTTGTGTTATGTTTTTACTTTGTTTTCGTTTGTTTTCTGACAACTCCAGCAAGTGGACGAGTTTGTGAACATGGCTCAAGGTCAATGTTGTGGTACTGTGGTGTCACCGCTAGACACCACACTTGCTAGGTGGTAACTTAAATCGGCCGCGGTCCTGTAGTACATGTCGGACCCGCGTGTCGCCACTGTGTATTCGCAAACGTAGCGCCACCACAGGGCAGGTCACAAGACACGGACTTGACCTCGCCCCAGTTGTACGGACGACATAGCTTGCGACTAGACCTATCAAGTATTCCTCTCATTTGCCGAGAGACAGATTAAATAGCCTTCAGCTAGTCCATCGCTACTACCTAGCAAGGCGCCATGTGTATCATTGCTAATTGCTTACTACTATGCAAGAGATGTATTTCAACAAGAACAAGACTACATTAAAGTTAAGTATATTAAAATCTCTCTTCTTTTCTTTATAGTTTTCATCCAGTCTCCTGTTTCAGAATTTACGCCCGTCTGCGTTAGTTACGCGTGCACCTAGCCACTCATTGTGTCGAGACCTTAGGGAATCGACACAACAGGTACATAATTAATAATGTTGTTCAAAATATCCACGGGTGTGCTGCCGGTCTATAGTGTCCAACGGGCACAATATTTCGGCGATCATACATGTCGCCATCATCAGGTGAACTGACGGACTGAGCTCCTGTGAACGTTCCGGCACGGAGATCCGTACGCTATGACTGTTCAGAGGGAACTGGGTTCGGTCGCAGCAGCGGCCGATTTAAATACCCTCCGCCCGCGGCACGCTCCCTCCACCGTCCGCGCCCCGCGCCACGGTCGCGCGGTGGAACAGATTGCGACGGCGTCTGGGATGACGTCGGTGTGATGGCTCTGTCCGCCGTGGTCGTCACAACTATACGTTTGCTCGATTTACTCTTGATTAACCCAATCGCTGGTTCCCAAACCTTGCTAGGATTATAGCCACAGTCACGGTTTATGAGGTCGTCATTGGTGTGAATTTCGATGGCCTCTCTAACAACGCTGTCCCAGTATCTCGACGTCTGTACCAGAATCCTCGTGCGGTCATACTCCATAGCGTGATTTTCCGACAAACAATGTTCAGCGACCGCCGACTTGCTCGGATACATCAGTCGAGTGTGCCTCTGGTGTTCACGGCATCGATCCTCGACGGTACGCATCGTCTGACCAATATACGACTTGCCACATTGACACGGAATCTGGTACACGCCGGCCTTTCTCAAATCGAGGTCATCTTTGGCGCTCTCCGCCAGTGCACGAGTTTTATTCGGAGGACAAAACACAGTTTCGACCCGGTGTTTCTTCAGAATGCGGGCGATTTTCCCCGAGAGTGCGCCTGTGTATGGAATAAATGCAGTGCCTACCTCCTCCCTCGTGACTTCATCCATCTCAACAGGTTGTGTTGCAGTGGTTGGGCGGAGAGCACGTTGAATCTGCCACTCTGAGTACCCATTTTTTCGAAATACAGTTCTCAGATGTTCCACTACCTGGGTTAGACTCTCTGCATCAGAGATAGTGCGCGCCCTATGTACTAGAGTTTTAAGTACCCCATTCCTCTGTGAAGGGTGGTGGCAGCTGTCTGCGTGCAAATACAGATCAGTGTGCGTTGTCTTCCGATACACCCCATGACCTAGGGTGCCGTCAGCCCTTCTCTTGACCAAGACGTCAAGGAAAGGTAATTTACCCTCCGTTTCAGTCTCCATAGTGAATTTGATGTTGGGGTGTATGGAGTTTAGATGTGTAAGGAAGTCAAGGAGTTTATCCATACCATGTGTCCAGATGACGAACGTGTCGTCCACGTAACGGAAAAAGCAAGTAGGTTTCCATACGGATGACGACAGGGCTTCCTCCTCGAAGTTCTCCATGTACAAATTCGCTACCACCAGTGAGAGTGGGCTACCCATGGCGACTCCCTCCGTTTGTTCGTAGTATTCTCCATTAAAAAAAATACGTGGAAGTCAAGACATGCCTAAAAAGTTCAGTGGTCTTCTCGTCAAACTTCTGACTGATCAATTCTAGTGACTCTCGCAGGGGTACCCTCGTAAACAAGGAAAGGACGTCAAAACTCACCATGATATCTGACTCATCCAACCTGAAGCTATCAAGGCGTTTAACAAAATCCACGGAATTACGGATGTGATGAGGGCATTTACCCACATAAGGACTTAATATTCCTGTCAGATATTTGGCCAACAAATATGTAGGTGCCCTGATGTTGCTGACAATGGGGCGTAATGGTACCCCCTCTTTGTGAACCTTCGGGAGTCCATATAGTCTAGGCGGTACCGGACCTTGGGGTAACAATTTCTTAGCGTCACCCTCCGGTAAATCTGCGTCCTTGAGATACGCCCTCGTCTTGTTCTCCACCTTCTTTGTAGGGTCAACGCTGATCTTCCGGTAGGAATCGTCATTTAGCAGGCTCTGCATCTTATCAGTGTAGTCCTTATGGGAGACAACAACTGTAGCATTGCCTTTGTCAGCCGGTAAGACAACAATTTCAGAGCGCTCCCTCAGATCACGAATGGCCGCCCTCTCTTTACTGCTGATATTTGACTTCATCGGCTTGGATTTCGTCAACGCACGACAAGTTTCACGACGTATTTCCTCGGGAACCAGCGATTGGGTTAATCAAGAGTAAATCGAGCAAACGTATAGTTGTGACGATCACGGCGGACAGAGCCATCACACCGACGTCATCTCAGACGCCATCGCAATCTGTTCCACCGCGCGACCGCGGCGCGGGGCGCGGACGGCGGAGGGAGCGCGCCGCGGGCGGAGGGTATTTAAATCGGCCGCTGCCGCGACCGAACCCAGTTCCCTCTGAGCAGCCATAGCGTACGGATCTCCGTGCCGGCACTTTCACAGGAGCTCTGTCCGTCAGTTCACCTGATGATGGCGGCATGTATGATCGCCGAAATATTGTGCCTGTTGGACACTATAGACCGGCAGCACACATGTGGATATTTTGATTATCAAATACGCCAGGAGAAACTCAAGAATCACACAATAATGTTGTGTTTCACTGAATGGTACACTCTGATACATTTTTGAATAGATCTTTAAGAGAGGAAATGAATTACCAAATAAAAAATACAGGGTGCCATTTAAAAAAAGTCATACTTCTGTTCATATCTTTGTAAAAAACAAAGCTACAATGAAGTCAATGATGGTGATTGATAACCCCCTGAGGGCTAAAGAACATTTACTTGAATCATTTTGTAATTTGCATCTGAACGAACAGTTATTTAGGGTGGTCAAGATAAATGGGGTACCCAGTATATACTAACTAAGTTTCTATATTATGTTTTATTTATTTATTTATATTTTCTTCGTATCAGACTACCAGAATGACAGCTTTTGGAAACATCATAAAGTATAGTGCAAAAATAATTACACTTACAAAATATACTGAATACTTCAACTGCTGCATTTTATATTTTTTATACTATTTACTTTTATTACTTTCCAGCTGATATGCTGCTGGTTCATGTCACAAGTAGCGTCTTAAAATTCATTGAATGAACATAAAAAAATTTCTATAAGAAAAGATTTTAATTTTATGTTAAAATCATTCCCCTTACACATTCTTAAAGAGTTTGGTAATCTGGTAAATCAAATCAAACCACTGTTATGTTGGCCTCGAATTGTCATTTTTAATATTGCTTTTTTCGAGAAGTAATTATATTTTGGCCTTGTGTTATGGTCATGTACTTCCTTGTACTTGATAACATCTGTTGGTTGACTCATAAAAATTGTAACTAACTTAAAATGTATAAATAACATACAAACTGGATCTATGTACTTTTCAGTATTTCTACAACCTGGAGTTTCCATTGTTTAAAAATGTATAAAGAATATATGTTAGGTATTTACACTGCAAAAAAATTTCATGATGTGATACTCTATGTTCTATCCCATATAGAAGTATTATTGCTCTTTTCTGTAACAGCAATATCCTTTTTCAGTGGACATCAGCCTCATAGGCCCACAATTCATTTTCATAATGAAGAAAGGGATAATTCGTTCAAAAGGATACTATTTTTGGTGCTAAGCTCAGAACTATCTTTACAAACTGGCTAAGAGCATATAAGACACAAGTGACTTTAACACATACAGAATTAATTTGGTTTATCCACTGCAAATTTTCATGAGTGCAGACACTGAGAATCTTACAGCACCCAGTTTCAGTTACCAATATTTTACACGCATTAGTTACATCATTGTAGTAACAACAGCTCATCATAAATGTCAGTAATTAAAATTTGATGACATTAACTTTGAAGCCTTAGATTACAGCTCCTTACATTCTCTACCTTAGAATAACATTCAGGCATCATTGGCATAGCTTTTTATAAGGGAGTTAACGGATTGTACAATTTCGTTTCTATGTATGAGGTAAAGAAAGGGACCAAGATTTGAGCCCTGAGGTACGCCTTATATTGCTATTTCCCTGGTGGACCTAAAAGTTTATAATTTTATCATTTAATTTGTGTGTATGTTTAGTGCACTATGTACAGTTCAACTAGTATGTGACTAGAAGATGCATTCTATTGGTCTACATTATGTGCTATTCTATTTGTGCATAAAAATAATGTGCGTGAGTTGTCCAGCATCTGTAGCACAATATGCCCTCATGGAAAAAAGTGTCAATAACCTAATAAATGACTTAGCAGTTTCAGTGCATACCTCACTATAAAGCGAAATATACATTCTGGGAATTACCTCTTAAGCCGTGTCTTAGCAATTGCTTCGTAATATCCTTTCTTCCAAGAGCATCAATCGTGCAAGTTATGCAGGAGAAGTTCTGTGAAGTTGTGAAAGTATGAGGAAGGTTTTGGTGGAAGTAATGCTGTGAGGGTGGACAGTGGGTCGTGTGGCTGTATAACTTAGTCTGTAGAGCGTTGGTCGTGAAAGATACGGTATTGCGTTCGTGTCTGAATCAGGCACACAGTTTTAATCTGCTAAGAGACACCTCCACTTCATGGTGACGTTGACTTCCGTTCCGTCGACGTCCATTGCGACCACTTCTATCGTGATCCTACAAAACAGTACCATATATTATATCTTACCACTAAGTTCGTTCGGCTTATTCTCATCGGTTATGTGAGATAATCAAATAACTCCAAAATTTTCGAGGCAGCGTCCCACGCTAGATCTTTGGCCATTTGTCAACTTAAGCCCGGTCCACAAGCAACGATCTGTCTGCGCAGACATCGGCGCAGATGTCTGTACATGCAAAAGATCGCTGCAAATGTGGTGTGTTCACACAACAAAAACCCCAATCTACTACTCGCCCGCCATCTGTCAGTGTAGAAAAGAAATATCAGTGGCAAGCGACTACACTCCCCGTAAACGTCAAAAATTTACTTCAGTTATTTTGAAATATAGAAATGGAGGAAGTTCTGTTGTGGTATGTGTTCGCAACTTGTGTTGCAAAAAACATTCAGACCAACCGCAGGAAACAGAGAAAGCGGTCAAAATTGTGTAGACAGTGGCTGCTAAAGCGAAAGCAGTTTTCTAACGTAAATTTACTGCGAGAGTTGCAGGGCGAACCTAACGACTGGCGAAATTATTTGATGGATGTCGAAACTTATAATTATCTCTTAAAGCTTGTAACCCCTAATATTATGAGAAAAAAATACTTCTATAGAGAAGGGCAATTTCACCCCATGAACGGCTGGCGGTAACATTAAGATTCCTAGCAACAGGAAGGAGCTACAAGGATTTGGAATTTTCAACTGAAATATTGAAACAAGAGTTGAGTGAAACAATACCCGCAATTTCTTCAATTACAGCATTGTATGCTGCTGTCTTTTTGTCTCGGTCACTATATTCTTTACTTTAATCTTCCACAAACATGGGAGGTTTCTATATATTTCAATGAATTCATTTACAAACTCTCGAGAACACTGACGAGTATCAGCCATTTTAATGCCCTGTGCGCACAAATACAAACACTAGACTGAGCAAACAGCTGTTTCGCGCCAGATTTGCGGCGATCTCCTGTCCACACGCTCCAACTTGTCTGCGCAGATGTGGTTTGAACCCACAGATTTGAGAGGTTTCGCTCAAACCTCAAATTCCAACTTCCAGGTTTGCACACACCGCAGGTTGGTGCAAATCTTCTGTCCACACGCAACGATCTGTCTGCGCAGAAGTGATGTGCGCAGACATTTGCGCAGACAGATCGTTGCGTGTGGACGGGCCTTTAGCCATCGTGGTAGTCCCACAGACATATCTGCGGGTAGCTCTCTTGCACAACCTCTTAGATAGGTTTCAGTTTTGGTTTGTGTTAGTTTAAGTGTGCAGTAACAACACGTGAACATGTACGGCAACGAAAAATACGTAGATCCGGTTAGTAAATTTCTATCTTTTGACGAAGTGAAATTTTAGATGTTTTATTTTTTGAAGCAAGAGAAAATAAAAATCACGTGTTTACGTGAGTTATGCACATATGGATGTATGCTCTTGGTTGTTTCTGTTTGTTATTGAATGTTTAGTTTCTTTCATTATCTGCACATTGGTAGTTTGTAATGAATTATACCGGCTCCAATTAATTATTATTATATTGTTTATCATATTTATTGCCGCTGTTGTTATATTTAGATCATTTGATTTGATCCATTATAAATGGTTTCTGAAAGCCTGCGACTGTAGATACAATAGGTTTGTTTATAAATAAATAAATATTCTGCTACCAGTCACGATTTTTCTTTATTTTACTATTCGCACGACGCGTTTCGAGAAATAATACCCATTTTCAAGCGCGTTTTTTGATGTGTGTTAAGCCATTTCTTTTGATGTTGTCAGTGTGTTTGAGTCTGCTTCATTTTGTTGACTTTTACTGTAATACATAAGAAACGCGATTTTTAGTTGGGTATCAGTTCTTTCTGTGAGGTTAGTGGCTAAAGTTTGAGAACAATTTGTACTTACGATGTGTAAAGTGTACAAGTTGTGTGTGATGTTAAGTGTGTGTGAGACTCTACACAAATGGACCATTAGAAAACTGTAAGTACAAATTGTTCTCAAACTTTAGCCACTAACCTCACAGAAAGAATTGATACCCAACTAAAAATCGCGTTTCTTATGTATTACAGTAAAAGTCAACAAAATGAAGCAGACTCACACACACTGACAACATCAAAAGAAATGGCTTAACACACATCAAAAAACGCACTTGAAAATGGGAATTATTTCTCGAAACGCGTCGTGCGAATAGTAAAATAAAGAAAAATCGTGACTGGTAGCAGAATATTTATTTATAAACAAACCTATATTTAGATCAATCATTTGATGTTGCTGTGACTGTGTGCACAGAAAGATTTTCAGTATTTATGTGGATACTGTAAGAATTTTACCGTTCGATTCTGAGAATAGTAAAAATATGGGTACATTGACTTTTCAAACTATGAAAGCATTATTATAAATTATCAACTTTTGTTGCCCAGTCACCCTCAGTTGGATGTAATGTTATGTTGATGATTGAAGTACTACTGTGTAGTATTAGAATAATAGTGACCTGATAGACACGATCTCAGCTAGTTACTGTGAAAATATGACACACAGCGATTTCGTGTTAACCTGTCGCCCCATATTGGAATGCTGGGTGTTAACGTTTGGCACTGTAATTAAGATACCGCAACCAAATATTAAACAGTTAAAAATAACATATACATGGCAGTGAAGATTGTAATGCAGGCAGAAGCAAATCTCGTGCAGTTCTAAGGGAGAAAGAAAGATCCTGCAAGCGTTTTCGACGTTTGTAAACTACGCCGGGTATAGAATATAATGATATCTTGTAGTTGAGAAGTGCTTGCGCACAAAGGTATTAAAAGCCTGCTTCAAATAATGTAAGTTACGAAACTGATGCTTTAATCCTGCGAGGAATGTATATTAGGAATCCACGATGTGTATTGTGTACGTAAATAATACTGTGAAATATAGTCATTCAGCTACTTTGAATGTAAAACTGTCCAAATCCTTAAATAGGTTGTAGATGTGAAACTAATCAGACTTGGGTATACATATGGCACTGTCCGTATTTCACTACCATTTATGAACAAAGAGAGAACCAAAAATTTTACAAAGTAATGGCATTTCATCATATGAGTGAATGTTGCCCGCCTGTAAACCGAATTTTAGAAAAAATGTGGAGCTTAGAAGTGATTTTTTTCGAAAATAATTAATGTTTACACGAGCATTTAAGAACGGAAACAATAAAACCAGAGCTTGAGGCAGGTTTAATTGAATATCAAGTAACTTAATTTCAACAATACATGGAGCAAACACAAAAGAGGATGGATGACACATGACATTCCAAATAGTTTTAGCTTGTAAATAAGGAGCTTGGAAAGACAGGAACAGACCACAACTTGTGTATAATTGAAGACATACAGAAGAATGGGATTCTTTCGCACTGGTCTTCATGAAAAACTGGTGTGAATTTTTGTGGAAGCTACCAATAAAATTTTAGTTCCTATTAACATTGCATGATCATGGCTTCCTAAATAACATATTTGTCTAACAGCTGTTTATGGTTGCCAACTCAGAATTTGGAGATTAACTATGTGCTGATAATCAGGGGTGAAACAATTTACAGTTGGTGCTGTCAAAATGTAAAATAAGTCCATAAAAGTATCAATTATGTGAATGCTGGTGCTTTAATTTTGACTGTCAAAAAGTCTTGTTTATGTTCTCCCATGCACATGATGTTGAAAGGTGTGTAGTGCCCTTCAATTTCTTTTTTCATAATTGATGCCAAAATACTCACCAGAAACTACTCTGTTAGGTAATAGGCCACAATGTTGCTAAATGTGCATTGCTGTTTTAATTATTTAAAGTGAAAGTGTTTTAATTATGGACGATATGCAGACCTAGGCATACACTACAAAATCATTGTTATAAATTGGTGCTATACTCGTATATTCATTGGCTTGCCTGATTGTCATGTTCCAACCTAAGTTAGACTTTGGGCGACACTACAGGTCAATCTGTCATCACAAATAACATTTATTTGTATTTTTTTGGGTAGGGGGGGGGGGGCATCTTCACACTTTGGAACCCAGGTGTTTATTTATTGAGGTTCAACTGTAATGTTATTTAGTGAATAATTGCGCACATTAAAATAATGCATTAATATCATTGGCTAAGTGTGTGAGACTCCTCCTACTGACACAGTTGATAAAACCTTTTTTTCTGTTGAATGATTATAGAATAGGAGTAATAACTTCACTTTTGACACAGGTGGTGGAGGTGATTGACTTCAGTCAGGCATTTTTCTTGATGTCTGGACCATTTTGACTCGTGCTTTATATCAGTGCCTATTTATATTGGTCCTTCAATTGTGTCGTGTGGCGCATCCTTGCTTGATTAGCTTTCTATTCCATATTAGCTTAGTGCTCGCCACTTTGCTTGTGTGGGCTGTGTGGCCTACAGAGATTTTGATTATTTACTTGAGTTTTATGTTGTTCACAAATTGGACACCTAAGTATTCCAAGCTAATTAAGACACTATTACTATGGTCTCTTCCGAATGTACTTGTGACCACAAAGTGTTTCTGGCAGCTGGTGTCCAAAGTTTTTATTAATCATACCTTTTGTGTTCTTGTGGAGACATTTCCACAGCGAACTTCATGCCCAGACAAATATTTATTTTAAATTTTGTCATACATTTCAACATAAAAAACAGAATGGTGTTTGTTCTGTTTAATCATTTAAAACAAAAAGAACATAAATAATGATATGCATGTTTCATTTTGTGACTCTTACCAAGTGGTCATAAATGATCAGTTCTCATAAAACATTCATAAAATTCTAAAAAGCATTCATTCTTTCAAGAGTCATTCCATATCAAATCACCCAATAAAAAATAAATTTTATACCCGCCTCCTTAGATTTTCATGAAATTTGGCTCAAATGGTTCTAATACTATTCTGACAACACCTGCAAATTTTTTTTGCTGTATCTCTTATAGTTTTTTTTACAAATTTTTAAAGTTTTTATGTTTTGCGTTTTCCGAACCTTCGGAAATGATAAATTTAACTTGTATTCAAAACTTTAAAATTGCTTATCTTAAAAACTCTTTTAGATAACATCATGAATTTTTGCAGCAAGTTTATTTATTATACATATTTGAAGATAAAATGATACTATTAAAATATATTAATATTTTCTATGAAAAAAAATATATGTATTTTTTTTTCTTTTCTTTTGTTAACGGATGTTTTGTTTTATAAGAATTGCAATATCTAGAGTCTCAGACCTGATAGAATGCTCAAATTTGTTTTAATTTACTCTTAAACATATAGGCTACTTGGTAAAACAAAAATAATGATGGCTTTTTAACATGTTTATTAATTATAGTAGATTACATTACAATTATGTACAAAGATAGTGTAGTTACGACACTTATGTATAACCCAACTGATTGCTTGAAACATTGAATTTTTTGAGTAATTTTGTCTTTTTAATAAACATTAATGCTGATTCAAACTGTTTTTCCACTTTATCCAAGAGCTTTCAGTTCTTTTGATACAGTCTTTTTGAAGTAATACATTCTTCCTGTGCCGCTTGATTGAGGTGCGTCTACTACACAGACTATGTGCTCCAAAGGCACTATGCAAGAATCTTCTCTTTCAGGCCAATAAAATGATGCAGCTGGTCCTGAAGGATGTAGAAATAGAATTTCTGCATCTTCTTCATCATTGAATATTGTTTTTACCAGTCCAAAGTACCAGTTACCATCATAATTTGCAGCCACATAGCTATTTATGGATGGTTCAACACGAACTCAATCAGAAGAAGACTGGAAAGAAAAGACTAAGGAGGGTTTTACACTATCTGTAGTCCTTCTAATTTCAAGGTTGTTTGTTGGAAGTGGTTTGAAGTTATGAAAACTTCTTGTTCCAGGAATGGTTCGGGTTGCTGAAAAACGTTTTTCTAGTTTTAACCGTAGCAAATCAGCTTCTTTTTTGTTAATAAAGTGAAAATGAATGTTTTCAATATTTTTTTCACAAAACTTGTACACATCGAATGCTGTCATTATTTGTTCTTCGTCTGAAAGCTGTAGACTGCCTTTCCTTAAAATTCTTTTAATAGTTCCTCCTAGGCCATCACAAATTGACTTCCCATGACTTGTAAATTTGGTCATCACTAATAAAACAGTGGTTGGAAACAAAAACATTGTTTTCCTCATTTCTTAGAAAAACTCCAACTGGGTGTAGAGTGCAACCACCTCTATTCCAGTGGTAACTTTGGATCTCATTTTGTATAACAAAGGAATAATTTTCACTGAAATCCATCACAATAATTGCTGTTTTGGGTGGTGGGTCTTCTTTCAATCTTTTAAAGGCTGCTGATTGGGATTTTGCTATAAACGAGTGCAGGGTGAGCTTTTCCAATGATCTAACCAATAAAGAAATGTAGTCTTCAACACTGATAGACTGTTTGATTATTTCTGCCCTGTCTGTGTTAACCCACTGACTGATTACAATTTCTTCTTCTAAATCATAATCTTCACTTAGTTTTTCAGTTAAGTACTCAGTTAGTGCAGTATTTGCAGGACAGCTGTCGCAATGATGTAGCATGCAGTTTTGGTTTTCCGTGTTGCACACAAGCATCTTAATTAGGTCTTTATAAGATTCTTCAATTTTCACAGCATCCAGTAATAGTTTAACATTCTGCTGGATACTGCATACACATACAGTATGTGTGCCTGCAGCACCAGCAAGGATACACAATTTAGGTCTCAAGAAACAAAATTTTGAAAATCCTACTTCTACCTCGGGATTTTCCCATTTGAAAGAATAATAGAGTTCTCTCAAGTTACACAAAATGAGTCTTTTTTGCATGTACACATTTTTTTGAACACTTACTTTGTCTTTTGTTCCAGGTAGCACTCTGGAACTTTCATCCTTTTCATAAAAATCTGTTACAAGTCTTACTGTATTTTCAGAAAGAGTTTTACCTTTTTTTGGACCAGGAGTTTCCAAAATACCCTTTTCAGATTTTAGCTTTCTAGCTTGTCGCACCATGTACTCACTCGCATTAAATTCTTTCATCACTTTATTTCGACTCCAAGAATCTGGAGCCAAGGTCAGAATCTGGATTTTTCTAGACCTCCCAACAGATGAAATCTTCTCTTTCATAAGAGAAATCATTACATCAAAATCCTTTGCTTTCTCAACCACACTTGTATCTTCTTCGTCATCTTCAGAACGTGGTGCATCATATTTTAATGCTTTTGAAACCGCCTTTTTTGCAGTCTTTTCAATACTGCTAACCTTCCTTTTAAAATAAGACCCTTTACTTTGTCCTAACAAGCCGTGAAGCTTTATCGGTGTTAAACCTAAATTATCAAGGGCAATGTTTGTTTATACAAGGGATTCATTTCTGGATTCAAATGATTCTAATTCAACCATGACTTCATCATGTGTTTCACTTTCACTGACTTCAACTCTTAATTTTTCCTCACAAAAGTTACGGCATGTTGAGGAAAGCTTTTGTCCAGGTTTTACGCTAATATTTTTTGTCAGTAATTGTTTAGAAAGATCCAAGCCTACAGTTCTTGACGATTTTTTATGGGCTTTTTGTGTTTTTTTTAGTGGGTCTACACATGTTGTTCGATACTTTTCAAAAACATTTAAAAAGTAGTAGCTGTGGTGTGAACATACATTCTTAAATTCACACAGATTAATTCCAGATCGTAAGTGGATCAAATCTTTTTCTTCCTCACTCAATTCAGATACCGGCTGTAACTGTTTTGAAGGTGTGTAGGTTGTTTGGAAACAGTCAGATTTTTTAAATAACCCTACGCTACAGGTTTGAATATCTGACATACTGATTTCACTTTTGGTCTGATTACTGTTCTGGTTACTTTTATAGGATATTGGAAATGAATCTCTGTAAACTAAGTAACAATACTTACTGAAAGTTCGAATAAACTTAATAAAACACTATCCAAGCACTATTTAACACTGTAATAATTTTTTACTTCAAAACACAGGAGTAACAAATCAAAATCCAAGCGTACATTGTTACTCCAAGAAGACAAAAATTTTCTTTTATCTAATAGCCTATACAATTAAGGGTATTTTAAAACAAATTTGAGCTTCCTATCAGGTCTGAGACACTCTAGATATTGCAGTTTTTGTAAACCTAAACATCCGTTAGCTAAAAAAATAAAATAAAAAACTTATAATTTTTTTTTCATTTGGAAGATTGTAATATATCTTTATGGTAATTTTTTTTTAACATTTAGATATAATACACAAACTTTTTCCAAAATTTCATACTGATATCTTGAGTATTCTTTAATATACAAATTTTTTAGTTGTGAGGACACGTTTAAGTTAAGATTTCCGACTGCTTAAACAACACCAAATCTAAAAACTTTAAAAATTTATAAAAAAAACTATAAGAGATACAGCAAAAAAAAATTTACAAGTGCTTTCAGGATGATAAAAGAAGTAATTGTACCAAATTTCATCAAAATCTGACATGGTTGGTGTCAAGGCCTGGGTGACTTGACATGGAATGACCCTCAAACCAGTTTTCAATGGACAATATTATGTCTGATTCAAAAGTATATAAACGACCAGTACTTGTGCTTGCACTAGGAGCAGGCAAAGTCATTAAAATGTTTTCATAAGGTATCCAGCAAACATTAGTGTGAAGTGGCCACGACTAACTTGAGGAAGGGCCACTTGGACTCATTAACTTGATTTTTGCATCTCTGTGTTCTTCACTTATCTCTAGAATTTTTCCAAGTCACCACTTATCGTAGATACCCGTGACAAATGTTTCTTCTTTAATTGTGTTGAGGCAGTGTTTTGAATTCCAAGAGGAACTTGAATGAATTTAGTAGATGATGAAACATACTTTATCAGCAACAGGTTTTCATTTAATGGTTTGAAAAAATGATTCACTCTTGTCCCAAGAATGGTAGAACCAGTCTCATATCGTTTTTGTAACATGTTTGTGAACTTTATCTCCTCTGTTGTAACATAAAAGGTTTCTATTCCTGGAAAATGAGTTTTGGCAAATATAAACAGATCTTTTGGATTTAAAACGTGACTGTCATATGTACACTGTAAACTTGCTCTTGTTGCTAAATGTTTAATAGTACCACCAACTCCATCACATGCATTTTTGCCATGACTAGTGGCAAAAAATTCCATTCTGCAGTTACTCTATGATCTTGCTTGTGATGGCACAAATTTAAAAAGTTCTTAAAGTTTTTACATTGTGCAGAACTGCCATCACTGAAGTACATAACATGCTGGATGTGTGGTAATTCTTGCAATACATAAGTGAGAACAGTTTTCTGGAAAGCATAGAATGTGATTGTATCATACTGCAAACAGTCACTTATACAACACTATGACATTGACTAAATGCAATCATCTGTTTTAAAGTACACCACAAAACGATGAAGGGTGACTTGAATGTTCTGCCAGTGAAATCCTTGTGCAGCATCCTGAAGCAAACAGGTATAGTTCTCTTCACTGCTACTACTTTTCTTCTGACACACAACTGCTGACACAAAACCTAAAGAACATTTGTTTTCCATTGTGATTTTTAATCAACTACGTATGTTACAGAAAAGAACTGGATGGTTTGAAACTTTTTCTTGTCCTCTAATTAGTCAAGAATGTACTGTGAAGAACCGGGAATGGGGAAATGAGAAAGAGTTAATGACCACTTTAATAAGTGATCTCTTATATTCACATTATGGAATACTTTTGTATTACAGTCGGACCCCTCGATATGTAAAACCTCTCAATATGATATTCTAAAAACCCTCAACTTGATAGTGTGAGGTATTTTATGACAGTCAATCAGATGCTACTATAGGAGCATAGTAATATTCATAATACATAAAACCTCTGATTGTGGAGTTGAATTACATTTATTATAATTTGTTTTATTTATTTTATTTGAATTATCATATATAAGTATAAATTTAACATAAATAAAGAAAATATTTTTTGTTTAAATTCTGTGAAAATATATAAAACACTTATAACCTTAAAAATGTAGTATTGATAATGTCTTAACAGCCTTTAAAATAGAATACCTAAAAATTGACTTTCAACTGTCAATAACAAAATCAATGACAAAAATAATTAATATCTATTTATTTATTACTTGGTTAGATATTGTTAAAATTGAGTGGATTAATGACTTGTTTGAAGGTAATATATATTTCAAGTATATAAATTACATTTAAAAAATAAATAAATGCACAAATCTCGATTTTTTTTTAAATTTATAATTAAATTGATATCATATAGTGAATAGATAATATTATAAAGAGTAATAACTAATTATTAAAAAAACCTTCAAAATGGAGTTATAAATATGACTAAATTTTAATGTATGTATGAATTATCATTGATCATAATATAATTTTGTATGAAACAAAATTATTTGTTATTAATAAATAATAATAATATTTATACAAGTATATCATTATTTCTAATGATAATTTATATAAAAAAATCACGTGAAAAAAAATACAATTTTAAATAAAATACGTGATCTTTTTTCACTCATTATAATATTTGATAAGTAAAATTCACTAAAACATTTGATAACAAGCCACAATTAAACAAAGCATATACTGCAACAACTGTTTGTAGGTTATAATATGATTGAGTGGTCTGGCGTTGCTTCATAAAAATCGCACATCATCAGAGGGCACTGTAATACATTGAAAAAATGCAAGAAGTTAAATTAAGTCTCCCTGGTTATCCGTTAGTGCACAACTATGCATGGATTGGATGAATTCTTTCTCTTTTTAATTTCAATCGTTCCTTTTCGCTATCTCATATTGAGGGGCTCTATTTCCTGAACATTATCACACTGCGGGGTTCGACTGTACTTTCAAATAACTTACCAGACAGAATGGCTGCTTATGTAAACAGCACAAAATCAAGACAAAAAAGCCCTTCAGATATATAAAGTGCACACACACACACACAAAAAGTAACACAGCCTGTGTTGCATGTGAGTGTTGTTGCTAGACTGAATTTTTCATTGTTGTTTCATGTATTGATGATTAGCTATTTGAAGCAATTAATTATTACAGCATTATTGAAAAAGTATAAGATCTAACAATAGAGGACAAACACCCTTCTGACTTTTTTTTTTTAATGTTGAAAAGTATGGCAGTAGGAATTATTTGAAACAAAAATTCAGGTGGTGAAACTTGTGATTCTGCTGGGGGGGGGGGGGGGGATTGGTGAGAAATTACATTAATTACAAATTTTTAAACATTTGTTGTTTAGACACAGCACTTTAATAATTTTTGTATTATAGCTCCTATTCTTTTACTTTCCAGTGACACCAAAATTGAATAAAATTGATTCATAAATCAAAAAGTTATAGTGGTTACAAACTTACAAGGCACTTCGTTTCTCAATGCCAGTTGGAAGAAGGGGCCTACATTTCAAAATGGTCTCCTAATTACAATTTTGGTCAAAAAAATTCCAGAAAAAATATTTTAAGCATAACTCATTATGTAAATTTTACACCAAATTTTCAGAAAAATGTGTTACATAAGGGCAACAACCACTGGGTGATTTCACATGAAATTACTCTTGTTTGAGCTAGGTAATGACAAATCAGTGAATCTGTCTGACCTTATTTCACCCCTTTAGTGGTTGAACTTCCAAAACCAGTGAAACACATATTTTTTCCTCTCTAACCAAGAAGCCAAACACCAATATTCAAAGATTTAGCTTTAAAAATGCTTTTGTTGTGAAATATTTTCATAAAATGCAAAGTGGTGTGGCTTTTCATTGTAACAATACTTATCTTGTGAGTTGCTAATGCCATAACGTAGTGTTAAAACAGTTGCAAGTTAAAGTAGTAACACATCTGTATGATTGAGTTGTCGTTTTGAGGTTACCTCCGCAAGCTGCTCTGCGGTGTGTGGTGGAGGGTACTTTGTGTACCACCATCACTTTCTTCCTTTCCTGTTCTTGTTACAGATGGTTCACAGGAAGAATGATTGAGCTGGTAAATCTCAGTGTGAGCTCAAATCTCCCTAATTATGCCTTTATGGTCTTAGACGTACTTGGAAGGAAATAGTATACTGGTTGACTCTTACGAAAGTGCGCTCTCATAACTTAATACTAAAGCACACCATGATGCAAAATTTTTCTCTTGCGGCATTTGCCACTGAAGGTAACGGAGTGTCTCCATGATGCTGTTTCGATTACTAAATGAACTTGTAACAAAACGTGCTGCTCTTCTTTGGGTCTTCTCTATCAGTTTTATGCATTAGCTCCATTATAAATGACACTGTAAGCATACTCTTAGATATTTTATCCATGTGACTTACGCATTTGTGTAATGATACAGTAAACGGTCTTTCAGCCTATTTATGTGCAGTACAGTACATTTGCTTATGTTAAGGGTCAGTTGCCAGTTCATGAGTCAAGCACTGATCTTCAGATCTTCCTGTGTTTTGCTACAATTCTCTAGCATTGCCAGTTTTCTGTATACAACTGCATCATCCACGAAAAACCTCATGGAACTTCTGACATTAACCAGTATGCAATTTATACGCGGTGGGAGAAAAGGGCAAGCTTCATACAGTATTTTGAGAAATGGCAGTATGTACCAAAAAAGTCAAAATCGTCCAATAAACATACACTGTAAAATGAACACTTTTCATATTTGTTATTGTGAAACATATCTCTTGCTACAAACTCTTCACTGTTACACATTACCAAACATGTTTAATTGTGCAAGGTATCATTAGTTCTCATCAAATGACTTGTCTGTTTTGCTAGAGGATGTACCATTCCAACGACTGCAGATGTGGTTCATGCATGATGAAGCACCAGTCTCTTTTCTTCAAACTGACCGAGAATGCATCACATAGAAATTTTATGGGTGATGGATTGGTTGGGGAGGCCCATTGCCTTATATTAACCGCTTGGCTTTCAGGTTGTGGGAACACTCGAAATCTTTGCTGTCTGCAAGCCCCGTTAATGATGTACTAGCACTACAGGAATGGGAGAATGTACACTTACAGCGTCAGTGGCCTTTTTGTTGTTTTGCTGTTGGTGACTGTTTGTGCAGTGAATGAGGGGAAGGGAAAGCGAGAAATGGCAATTTCGATGGTTAGGCAAAATGACAGAATCAGTGAGAAAATTGTGTTTTGTACACCATTATGATGTGGAAAGTATGAAATTTTTATGATGTGGAAAGTACGAAATTGTCACAGCACGATGGAATATGTTGTGCGGAATGTTATCATATAAACCAGAATATTCCATAAAACTTAAACTGTGTTCCTGCATAACAACCACCTTGATAATTGGGGCATTTGAAAAATGCCACAAAGTTTTCAAAATGATCAATGGGCTGCACTTCAGATCAGTCCATCGCCACAGCCAGTTTTCTTCCAGTTATATTCACTGTTTTCCCCAATTCACAACTAAACTATAACGTTTGAAAATGAAACAATATCCCAAGAAATCTTGACATATTCAAAGAAACTTATGATGCAAGAAAGACACATGAAAAACCAGTAATCAAATTTATAATCAGTAATATCCAAATTAATAATCGTCGGTATCACTCAATCCATGTCTAAAACAAAAGTAATAAATTTGTATCTTCCATTGAAACAAGTCATTAGGTTTAGCAATTCTCATTGGCTGCTGTATCATCTGATTGGATGTACCAAAGGAAATCAATTGGCAATTGCAGCGTGCACCAGAAGAGCTGCCAACACTGTAAGTGCACTTTAATCCGGGAACCTGTCATCAGTGACTGCCAGGCCAGTTGTGACTAACCTGGACGGTGATGGCTCTCTGATGAATTTGTAGTAGCAAGCAGATTACATTCTGCTGTTTCCAGTAAAACAATGTGTTCCACAGGTTGTTCATAATAGCAGAGGACTTGCAATAGAAAAGATGTTTCATAGAAGCAAAGTTTTTAAGGTATGCACTTTGAGGCCATGTTTACTTGCACATTGTTTTCTTGTTTTGGTCCCTACTAGTACCTCTCAAAATATGAAATACTTTGTTTCACCCTATACAGATTCTGAAAAGTAATGTCCCTTGGGGCACTCCCAAAGTTACTTTTCTGTCTGAATATTTCTTCTCACCTTTAAGAATGACTTGCTGTGTTCTGTTTGCTAAAACTCTTAAATCCAGTCACACACAGTTGGTCTGATGTTCTGCATTCTTGTATTTTGTTCATTAGGCAGCATTGCAGAACTATATTTGAACACCTTCCAGAAGCCAAGCAACATGACGCCAACCTTTCTAGGTCTTATGTACGAATAGAGCAAGTTGGGTTACCCAAAATTGTTGTTTTTGAAACCCATGCTGAATCCTGCATAGGAGATTTTCGGTCTCCAGAATTATGCGAGTGTCAAACATGTTCCAAAATTGTACAACAGTATCATATTTTGTATTGTGGTAGATCTTCAAAGTGGAACTGAAAATGAGTTTAAGTGAGCCATGTGCCTAATACTCTACACTTAACAGTTTGAAAAACCTTAATCATTCAGTATTCTGATTGAGACAACAGTACTATGCATTTTGATATGTCAGTGGCATGTTAGTCCCTGGTATTCTGCCATTGGAACCTTCCTGAAGATGAATCATTGCACTGGTAAACACAGTGATCAGAAATTTCAAACAATGTGTAATATCCTTTCTTATTACACGACTACCTAAGAGAGTAAAACAACATATCTATCGGGTGAAATAA
Source organism: Schistocerca nitens (assembly GCF_023898315.1). Classification (NCBI taxonomy): domain Eukaryota; kingdom Metazoa; phylum Arthropoda; class Insecta; order Orthoptera; family Acrididae; genus Schistocerca; species Schistocerca nitens. The sequence goes on along the minus strand of NC_064617.1, from coordinate 472,220,348 downwards.
AAACAAACCATTAATAGTGATCTTGTTATCGAAGTGGGGTTGATTGAACATAGCACAAACGGACTTAGCTATGACCTGTGACATAGTGATGTTGAGGGTATATGATGTCCTAACATATGCAAGCAAAGATAGAACAGAACACTGACAGTATTGATTCTAATTCTTTATTACTTTTTAAATGTGTATTGACTGATTTGTAGTGAAACACAATGTCTGGGTTAGTTTGGAATGTGGGGAAGACAATTAATTTGAAATCAGGAGGATAACCATAGTTTTTGATATGGTGCATATTTTATGCATATTGTGTTTTATGAGTTGTTTATCTCTGTCATTTTGATGTCATCATAGGTCAGTGTAGATAGGTGATATCAGTAGGTGTTTACAAATCCACAGATTTCAATCTTCAATTGGTCTACGGATTTTTTTGGTCACTTGTTGCCTCTTTCACCTCTAGCTGTCATTTTAATTTAAAAATCGTCTAGTTGCAACATAATTTGGAGACTGCTTTAAACTGCATGTCACCTATAAATGACAGTGTAATTTTGTTACCCATTTTTATCTGGAATTTCTATATCAGACTTTTCTGGTCTGGATAGATTCAGCTCTCAGCAAACAATATATACAGCCATAATTCTGTTTGCTGTTGCCATCAATGATGATGTAAATGCAGTGGGCACCACAATCTCTCTCTGTTACTGTATGTGGATAATCTTTGCCTGTACTGTGCCTCTGCATCACTGCGCACTGCTGAGTGCCAACGTCAGGGCTGTCTGGAGAGTACAAGACTGGGCCCTGCATGATGCCCATCAGTTTTCTCCTGAGAAATCATGAGTTGTGCATTTTTACCAGAAATGTGTCTTGGTGACCAGTGACTTGAAGTTGTCGGAACTTTTCAATTTGTAGGTATTTTATTTGACAACGAGCTAACTTGGCTGCCACATGCCTGCCAGCTCAAGATAACTTGTATGCTGAAGCTAAATGCTCTCTTATTTTCTTAGTAACTCCTTGTGGGGTGTGGTCTGGTTAGTTCTTCTTATATTGTACAAAGCTCTGGTTTTATCATACTAAGAGTATGGATGTGTTGCCTGTGGGTTGGTAGCACCGATCTTACCAAGTATGCTGGACCCTGTTCACCACACTGGCATGCGATTGGCAACAGGGGCCTTCTGACTGAACCTGTTGACAGCCTCCTGGTGGAAGCCAGTGTCCCATCACTGCGAGTTAGACAACGACAGCTTCTGGCTAATTATGCAGTCACAGTCTGTCAGATGCCTACTCACCCATTCCACAGAACTCTGCTTTAGACTGTTAGCACACCACCCAGAACTGGGTAGACCAGCTGGGATCCAACTCCATACTCTACTGGAGGACCTCCAACAACCTCTTTGTTTTTAGGGCTCTCCCTCGGCAACCGCCCCCCCCTTCCCCCCCCCCCCCCTCCCACACACACACACCCTGTCCAGTGATACAGTTGGACCTCTGTTGTGGCCCCAAGAAAGATGCTGATCCTACTGTTCTCCTACATGTTTTGTTCGATCCTCTACAATTATTTTAATTCGGTATGAAACTACATGGACGGTTCAGAAGTCAACGATAGGGTTTTCCTCTTTCACACATGCAAGGGGACATGAGAAGCTCACTCTGTCGAGTGCCTGCAGTGTATACACTGCAGAGTTGGTTGCCATTCAAGCTTTACAGTATGTCAAATTCATGAATTCCATGAGTTGCTTGAAAGGCCTGTGCTATCCCAAAAATCTGTTGGTCGCCAACGTCCAGGACCTCTACAGCTCTGGAAAGACAGTGACCTTCATCTGGACACTGAGCCACATGGGCATTCCAGGAGATGAATTTGTCGATCATCTGGCTAAAGATGCAAATTCAGGAGAGCATCTTGACGTCAGAATACCGGATGCAGACTTAGATTACAACTTTGATCCAATATTGTAAGGCTCTGAGAATTGGACTGGCAGGCTGCTATGGCCCAAAACAAGTTAAGAGCGATTAAGGGGTCCACAAAGGTGTGGCATCCATCTTTCCAGGCCTTTTGGAAAGATGCTGTTGTTGACGGGCCGACTGTGCATCAGCCACACTATACTCACCTGCGAGTTCCTTCTGTGTTGGGAGGGTCCTCCTCATTGCAGCTGTGATAGTCCATTGTCAGTAACGCATGTTCTTGGTGAATGCGTCCTGATGGCCGACCCGCAGCACACTCTCAGCTTGCCTACCTCACTACCTCAGATGCTTGGGGATGATGAGGCAGCCACTACCAAAGTGTTGCATTTCCCGAGGGAGAGCAGTTTGTGCACTAAACTATAATAATCCCCCACTTTCAGTGTTAGGGGTAGATGTGGGGCAGGCGAGTCTCCCTATGCAGTGGGTACCCCCACCCCGTGTGACTGGAATTTGTGTACTTTCATCCTCCCTCACCTTTTTGTGCCTTTAGACCCTCTTGTGTGTGGTGCTGCATGGGTTATTTCTGTTTTATTTTACATATTGTGTTAAAACTTCTGTCACATCCTTTTTCAAACTCTTTTACTTGGTTATATAGTTGGAGCAACCAAGTCCCCACTTTTTCACTTTTTACATGTTTCTCTCTTGAAAAGGAGTGACTGATAACCTAGCAGTTTAATCTCTTTGAACACATAATCGTCACCGTCGTCATCCGTAAGTTAGTTTAATAGTCAGAAGAAGCAGGTGCTTACCAACTCCAGTATGTCCAGTATACCCTGGTCGGGATAACACTGACGACAGATAGTTTTTTTACATTAAGATACTATAGCTAGAAGAAGAGAATGAACATTGTTGTGCCTTCTGTCCTACTCACCATTTTCGCATCACTGATTTAAGTCCCGGGTACGAAAGTCAGATTGGGACAACAGTTGTTGCTGGATATGTAATTATTGTGATTTTTTATTTGTACTTCTCTGTGGTGATGTATATTACAAAACAGAAAGTCTGAAACCAGAAGCAAAAGTGCATGGAAAAGTGACGAAGCTGTTAAAATACTGCAAGGGAGACTCAGTAATACACTTGAACTGGAAATATGTGAGTAGATAGTGTCTTGAAAGGCACAGGTGTTGCTGCTGTAGCCATATTGCACCTGCCGTGGATAATGCAGCATAGACAACATTCCCCCCTCCCTCCCCACGTTCATGTTGTTCTGATCCACATTTAGGTCATGCTACAGCTTGCTATTTTTAAATTCCACACGATGAAACCCTCTCCCCCTCCCTCTCTTTCATAAGTGAATGGATAATACTCCTCCCCTACATGTTTTATTTAATAATAGCTTATCACAGGCTGGCATCCCTTTTCTCATGACTTTTAATACTGATTCAGCTTTACACAAATTATCAACCATCAGCCACAGGCAAATCCTTAGGAAATTAAATTTAACCTTCTCCAAACCAGGTTAATCAACTTTAATAATAACTCGACCGTCGCCCCCCCCCCCCCCCCCCCTTGTACTAACTGCAGCACTACAATCTTCCCTACAAAGAGGAAAATTAACCAACACAGGCATGCAAAACCAGACACCCTGCCCTGAATACAAATGAAGAATTTTCTCAAAATTAAATAAGTACTTCTCGAAGTGCGTAACCTTCTTAATCAACTGTTAAATACAATCACAGTGCCAGCTTCACTTAAATGGATCATTGGTTCAACGATTGGACCAACAGAGGTTGCACAAAAATATGGAAGCACCAAAACCACTACACATCACAACACCTAATATGGTGTAAGACACCTGTTGGCATTAAATACAGCTTCCAGGCATGTCGGAGTGGATGAGTACAGGTCCAGTACGCTTTACAAGGGAATCTTGGAATCTTATACCATTCTTCCTGAAAAATAGTGGTAAGTTCAGATAATGATGATGGAGGTGTATAGCGATCATGCACTGTTCTCTTCAAAATAGACCACAAAGCCTCAATAATATTGAAATCTTGGAACTGTGGTTGTCAGGGGAGATGTGACAATTCATCCAGGTGCCAGATGCTCACAAAGCTAGTCTTGGATGTGCAAGCAATGTGAACAGGGATCCTGTCATCTTTGAATGCAGCATCACCTTTGGGGTACAAACATAACATGTGATGGACCTGGCCAGCCAGAATGATCACATAATCCTTGGCAGTAACACAATCTGGCAGAGCAGCCATCGGACCAATTGAATACCTTAATATTGCTGCCCAAATCATTGTTAAACTCACTGGGTTTTGCTCCTGGAGTGTGAACTTGACCGGAAGTTGAAAAGTGTGAAGCAAGACCTCATCTGACTAAATGACTTTCTTCCATTGCCCCATAGTACAGGTTTTATATCTTTGACACCAAATTTTCCTGTTAAAGGCATTTATATCACTGATGAGTTGTTTTCGAATTCCAGCTCACCCTGTAATTTCCTGCTCATGGAGCTCCCTTTTTGTTGTTTTGGTGCCAACAGGGTTCACTGGTGTAATATTCAGTACTGTAGTGGCTTTCACAGGTGTCTTTGCTTTATTTTTCATCACAATCCTCTTCAGTGGCTGCCTGCCAGTTTTGTCCGAGTTGTTACTTAGTGGATGATACTTTTCCACTTTCAGTGTATGCTGCACAAACTTTTGGTGTGGTGTCTTTGAAACACCAAATGCTTAGGCTCTCTTGATTATAGTAGCACCCACCATACAAGCACCAACAATTTTTCCATGATTGAATCCACTTAGTTTCGACATAATGCACTCACAACTGCACCGAACACTGTTCTGGTGATGACTGACACTTGCAATGTATTGAGGAGTATGCGCAGGTGCTGTTCATGGTCAGACACAACAGTGAAACCTGCAGGCTTGGCTATCATCTTCATTTATTTTCAAACAAGCATTTCTCATGGTGTTTCCATATTTTTGCCCAAACCATGTAGATGTTAGGTTCACTTAATGACAACATTCAGTACAGCTCATCTTTTCACCAGTGACCCTATGTAAACTCAAAAACTCAGATTTTATAACCACACAGCCCCACCAGAGAAATTGTGTCTTTTGAAATATGATAACCAAATTGTCCCTCTTTCCTTGAGTGTGTTCCAGAGGAAGGAGAACTGCATGCTGAATGGCACTAGTGCCAGAAATGAGCTCAGTAACAGCAGTAATTAGTGTGGCTTGTTGGATAAGTGTCAGACTACAAATCCAAAGATCCTGAATTCAATCCCTAGTCACTACAAGAATTTTTTTCCTTTCACATATTACATGTTTCACCTTAATTTAAAATTTTCATTTTGTACCATAACTTGGAGTCTGTGAAACTGTAGGTGCCCATATATGTGGCTGGATAGGGCTATTCAAAGATGGAAGGAAGGCAAGAGCTTACCACCTCCAGTAGCACCAATAAAGCACTGCAGAATTCAAATATACTTTCACGTTGAGGACAGCTGTACTTTTATACACAAAACCAACATATGTGACAGATTAAATATGAACCACCACAAAATCATAGGACTGTCGTGCCACAAAGATCAACTAAATGATATACTGAAAGCAAAAGACATGAGAGATTGCCAACTGACACATAGAAACAATAATATTGGAGACATGATGTATGTAACATATAATATCCTTGTTCATAGAACATACTGATGGATTACATTGTTCCCTAGAGCTGTCATGTTTGCATACACAAATGAGGGTGATCTTCTAGGAACAGGGATATTGTAAAATGCAGAATTTTGCTTGTTGTTTGGAAAAGTAAACAAAAATAAGAACAAGGACATCTTTCAGCCTGTGAATATTTACTGTAGAGGAACTAATTACAAGAGAACTTGGTTTTCTACAGCTGTAGTGTGCAAGCCATCTAATAGTGAATGATGGAGGGTATTTCTTGTACAAGTAACACTACCTATTTCCTTTCCATTCATGTTCTAAATTTTAGAAGGAACCATCCACATTCTGTGCTTGTTCGTGGTATAGATCAAATGTTGGCAGTGCATTTGTGAAGGTTTGAGGCAGCAAGTGAGAGGATGATACTTGGTACCCAATGAATAGTTTTTCACCAGCTATGTTTACTCTGCTAACATCTGGACTAATAACATTTTGTGAATAGTGTTTCCTTCACTGTGGTGATGCTGATCTGTAGTGCAGTGCAACGCTCATGTTAGGTTGGAAGGTAATAATTTGTTTTTGAGTTGGCAAAGTGAATGTTTATAATTGTGAACCCTGGTTGTACAACAGAAGGATTAGTAGCATAGCTGGAGATCTGTGATAACTTGTAAGTGGATGTTTCCATTTCTATTTATGTTGCTTGCATCCAGAATCCTGTAGTATAACAGAAACACCAAGGTTGGGCAGAAAGTGGAAACGCAATTTTAAATTATTTATTGCATGTATTTGTATATTTGTCCTTCAAGTCAAAATTCTTCAACAAATATTCAATTTGATAACAATTTAACACCTTGTATCCACTTCTGCACATGTGCCCCACAAACTACCATACGAACCCATATTTTTCTTCTCTTATTATCTTCGTGGCCCTTATGTGAAAATAATATTGTTGTCCTTTCTGGGATTTACACTTGAGTTCATAAAGGAGCTCCATGATACTCTGGTGTTGATTGAACCTGCTGGTTACATATCTAGCAGCCTGCCTCTGAATTGCTTTAATCTGACCTGGCAAGGATCTCAAACATTGGAGCAGTACTCAAGAATGTGTCACAATAGTGTTCTATATGCAGTCTACTTTACAGATGAACTGAACTTTGATAAAATTCTCCCAATGAAACAAAGTCAATAATTTGGCTTTTCTACTACCGTCATTATGTGCTCATTCCACTTCATTTGGTTTTACGTTATTACGCCTGTATATTTAATTGACATGACTGTGTGAAGCAATACACTACTGATGCTGTATTTGAACATTACGGGATTGCTTTTCCTACTCATTGGCATTAATTTTCATTTTTCTGTATTTTGAGCATGTTAGAGAAAGTTAATGTTGATGCATTAAGTACTGTACTTAGGTATTTCTGCCACAGCAGAAAATAAAAGGTATTGCCAGACTTTCCTTGGGATGCACACAGTCAGAATTTCAACAGTAAATCTCCATGATGGGCAACACCTTTCTTCTAGTGACTATCAGTGGGGTTCGTAGAGTGTTTCTGGTTGTGTGGATGAATTAAATTTCCTTAAGTTTCTCCAATGAATCTTGGTCTAGCATCTGCTTTTCCTACAAGTTTTTTATATGGTAATCCCTCTTCAGGTCACTCCAGACCGTTACTTTGAGGTATTTTACAGTTATTTACTGCTTTCACTGATTTACCACCTATGGTATAATGAAATAAGTCAGTCTCTTTGCATGTTTACATGCAATACATTATGTTAATTTGCACTGAGAATCTACTGTCAGTCATTGCACCAGTAGGCAATCATCTGCTGTTTTTCTGCATTTTGCTACAGTCTTCTGCTGTTGTAATCCTCTAAACGACAATAACATGAAAAAAAAAATATATTATAGTAAACAGTAAAGACCCTATAACCCTCCTTGACATACTCCCAAAATTCATTTTACATCTGTTGATTGTGTTCTGTTAACGACGACGTGTTAAGCTTTGTCTTCTACACTGAAGAGCCAAAGAAACTGGTACACTTGCCTAATATCGTGTAGGGCCCCCGGAAGCACGCAGAAGTGCTGCAGCATGACGTGGCATGGACTCGACTAATGTCTGAAGTAGTGCCGGAGGGAATTGACACCGTGAATCCTGCAGGGCAGTCCATAAATCTGTAAGAGTACGAGGGGATGGAGATCTCTTACGAACAGCATGTTTCAAGGCAGCCCAGATATGCTCAATAATGTTCATGTCTGGGGAGTTTGGTGGCCATTGGAAGTGTTTAAACTCTGAAGAGTGTTTCTGGAGCCACTCTGTAGCAATTCTGGACATGTAGGATGTTGCTTTGTCCTGCTGGAATTGCCCAGTCCATCGGAATGCACAAATGACATGAATGGATGCAGGTGATCAGACAGGATGCTTACATACATGTCACCTGTCAGAGTAATTTCTAGACATATCAGGGATCCCAAATCACTCCAACTGCACACGGCCCATATGATTACAGAGCCTTCATTCTACTGACGTGCAGGGTCCATGAATTCATAATGTTGTTTCCATACCCACAAACGTCCATCCGCTCCATGCAGTTTGAAATGAGACTCATCCGACCAGGCAACATGTTTCCAATAATCAACAGTCCAACATCGGTGTTGACGGGCCAGGCTAGGCGTAAAGTTTTGTACCTTGCTGTCATCAAGGATACACGAGTGGGCCTTAGCCTCCGAAAGCCCATATCAATTATGTTTCGTTGAATGGTTTGTATGCTGACACTTTGGATGACCCAGCATTGAAATCGGCAGCAATTGGCGGAAGGATTGCACTTCTGTCATGTTTAGCGATTCACTTCAGTCATTTTTGGTCCTTTTCTTGCAGGATCTTTTTCCGGTCACAGCAGTATCAGAGATTTCAAGTTTTACCAGATTCCTTATATTCACGGTACACTCTTGAAATGGTCGTACAGGAAAATCCATACTTCATCACTACCTCAGAGATGCTGTGTCCCAGCGCTTGTGCACCGACTGTAACACCATGTTCAGACTCGCTTAAATCTTGATTACCTGCTGTTGCAGCAGCAGTAACTGATCCAATAACTGTGCCAGACACTTTTTGTCTTATATAAGCTTTGCTGAGTGCAGCAATGTATTTTGCCTGTCTATATATGTCTGTATTTGAATACACATGCCTATACCAGTTTATTTGGCACTTCAGTGTAGTAAGTCCTGAATATAACCACAAACCTGGTCCTATACTAAATAATGTTTTTCATTCACAAAATGACAATGCGGACTGGTATAGAATGACTTACAAAAAGTCAAGAAACATGGCATTAAACTGGGTGTCATTCTCTATTGATACTAAATAACATAGGCAAATGGTGTGTACTTAGCTGCTGAAGATCTCTGCTTGTAATCTCCAAGCTGATTTTTAAAATTGTGATTTTCATTCTCTAAAAAGGTCATAATTCTGCAAGAGGTATTTGTATATGATACTGACCTATAATTATGTGCATCTGTCTTGAACTTGACTATACTTTTTCCCCAATCGTTTGGTACACTGCTGCTAAAAGGGGAGCAAGTTCTTTTACATAATATAATCTTGTCCAGATGCCTTTCCATTGCTGAAAGACTTTGATTCCTATTCTGTGATCACATATCTCACTGTCTGCAATTTCACTATTTCAGTGATAGTTATTATCTTTCACCATGAAACAATCTTAAGAGACCAAATTCCTTCTCAGTGTCATCTTTCAACTTTTGTGCCTGTATTGTGACTGAGTTACTGAAAAGATAATTTCGAGCTGCCTTCTGACTTAAAATAAGACCCAAACTATGTAGCCATTCTGGTCAAGTCAGGTGGCAATCTCATAATTTTGCTCAGCACTTCAAGAATTAAGATTTCGCACAGTTCTTTTGAATTTTATTCTTTGGTGCTCCACGTCTTTGTACCAAGAGGTGAATACTTGATGATGTTTGCTCGTATAGTACAGACTCATTTATTACATGCACGGTACACTGGTTACATAGAATAGGGTTACCATACTCAGAACCAGGCCTAGGCCTGGTTAATTATGAGCTGTAGGTGAGAACCTCAGAAAGTCAAAGTCAATCACAGTGCTTGTTACATATGTATAACAGCTGGACTGTTGAGTCTGAGTATTGAAGAGAGCAACATGTAAGTGAACCTCTGCTATGCATGTTGTTACGTTTATTCTGAGTGGGAAGAAGTTGATTGGTGCAGTGTGATCCTTTTTGTGCTGAGGATTGTGTTCCTGGCGAGCAGTGCTGCACACTGTGATTCACATGCACTGGTGGTAAGAGCGTGCAAACCTTACCACCTTTATTGATATCAGATTCATGGGATCCAACACTCTTGTTATTATATTATTAAGCAAAATAGATTTCCTGCTGTTCTCGACATTCCCTATAACACCTATAGTCAGTGATGCTATATTCAGCTTATAGCTACTGATTCCCTCCTCTGTGTCAGCTGAGTCAGAAAGGTAGAATCTGTTTGTTTACAAGGAGGTTAAGATGTAGCATACTGAGTTGGTTCTTCGATTGACTGCTCAGTCTTTTTAACCTTCCCAATCTCTGCTACAAGTTTAAATCCACGGACTCTCCCAACCTATAGCTGGAAAATGGAAGTGTCCCCCTATTACAATGGTGTAACTATATATACATATAGTGTAGTTGTAGCAGTTACTCAGTCGAATGTGGCATCAAGCCAAAAAGCCATAAATTCAAAGTGGAATGAGCTTGCAATTATCATCATTGACTACTTGGTCACTGAATCTACTATGCGAGTGTCAGTTGCTTATTGAGGTAATGTTGGAACATTGTTCTAATTATATTTCTTATTTTTTCTCTACTCGTTAGAGGCAAATGCTTAATGGCCTGTGACTCCCATTTTCCCCACATCAGTCATTAAAACTGAGTGAATGTTTAACCTGTATAGTATCACTGTTAAAGGGACGAGTGATGCAGATATTATTTATACTGTAAAATAATGGGTTTCGCTGATACTTTTTCACCAATGGTTTAATATGAATTCTTTGCCTTCTTTTCAGGCGTATGAGTCTTATCAATATGGAGGACTGGATTATGATCCTCACACTTCAGAGGCTCCTGCTGAGTATGACTATGAACAGTATTCACAAATAGACAAAACCGTCAGGGACTTTCTTCTGTATTTTGCAGAATGTGTCAATGAGAGAATGTTGTTTGAATTGCAGTCTCTGTATGAAACTCAGTAAGTAAACAGAATAAAATAGAGCAAATTGATAGCTTATATCATATTATGACTGTTGAAGGGATTAGGAAATACATAAATGAGTAAAAAGGTAAAACAATGAAAATTAAAATGTAATGATTGTTTTGTTTATTGTGCAACAAGTTAAAAATGTGTAGCATTTTAATGTGTCATGCGGCATTTGATATGTATTTGGTCTTGTAATTGGATTCAGCAGATGCAGAAAGAAATGGCAACATGTTCTTAAGGAATTCTAACCACCTCTCCTTTCTTGAAAGTAAAGAATAGATATTGTAAGTTTTGTAAACCTCCATTGCCAGATTTGTAAAGGCCTTGTCGCTACTGCTTTGGAGCCTGAGTTGCCACTGTTGCCGAGTTCATGAAATGGCTTCTGGTGCAGTACTTCGCTAAGACAATTTCTCCCTGCCACTATTACACAACTATGCCCCTGGCTCAGGTAAAAGGATAGGAGAATGAAGGTTCTACAACACTCCAGCAAATTAGTAACAAAGACATACAAATGAGTTAAAAAGGTTTACTTATCTTTGTGACTTGTCAAATAATGAAGTCTGCAACACTGCTTGTGATATAACACAAAAAAAGGTCCTCAATGGCTAAGTGCAAATAAATGTAGGCAAACTTCACAGTACATAGCAAATGCAATTTACAGCAAATGTCTGTTCGCTTCTAAGAATTCAGAGTTCACTAAATGACGTTTCTTGTCTAAGACAGTCCTGGACGATGTGTGTGTGTGTGTGTGTGTGTGTGTGTGTGTGTGTGTTTCTGTTTGAAAATGCTGGACTAAGCCAGTAGCGTAAGAGGGCAGAGTACATACCTTTTCAAAAATGTCACACGGCACCCTTGCACTGTATCTTTAGTGGCTTTTCTAGACCAGTTTGAGGATGTTTCCCAACTTGATAAGACCACAGGTTTCTTATATCAGATGGTTCCTGTAGATTTCCCCTACATCACTGTGGTATGTTGTAAACAGTTATCGTTTACACACTGTGTATAGTGGGGATGATAAAATACATTCACTAATACCATCTAGAAATGGGTATGGTGTGATGAATAAAATTACATTATGTAATTTGTTGTAAAATTGCTTTATGTAAGTCCAATATTGTAAAATAATTTCTTCAAGAATTTTTTGTGTCTCTTGCAAATACATAAGGTACATTAATTTCATAAAACTAGATGATGCTAGTGAAAGTCTTTTTCTCAGATGTACTACAGAAAGATTAGTGGAATACTATAATTTAGTTACAATTCTTGGCCTGCTGTGTACTGGTATGAGAATTCTGTGTTGAAAGAATACTAAATATATTTCATATGTTGTACATAAAATCCTAGAGTAGCTTTTCCTTAAGTTTCCTTTTAGATCTGATTATGGCCATTAATGTTGCAAAAGAATTTTACTGACAAATATAGCTATCACTTATATCTCCAAATACTGTGTTATTCATAAAATAACAGGATTATATGTAATCCAACAAAATCAAATCTCCATTCTCAACATTTTACTTGTTTCATAATATGTGTTAACTGACTTCTGAGGCTTAGTGTCCAGCAACTTGTTGCCAGAAAGAAAAGCTGGAGCACCATGGAAGACAATGTTCATTTTGATCTGATGACAGAACATGCCTCCTGTAAGATGGTAGACGTGCTGATAATGTTTTCATCATAATATGCCAGCAGATGGCATAAAGCAATAGCTACCAGAGTGCTATATGTTCATACTGCTAGTAGGTTATTCCAGTGCCCATAAGGCTCAATGTGGTGCACCACCAACTGAGTAACTTTTAGAGGGATTGTATTATGGTCTTTCCAGTGGTGGGATCAATTCAGAGTATTGCTGCAAATTTAGAGGTGTCACATCAGTCGTGGAGTGATGCTTCAGTAATGGACGTGTGAGCATTCTCACACTGACAGGTGAGGTTCTGGATACCCACACACTGTGTGCATGCAAGTGATGGTCATTCACACATACAACATAGACTTGGTGAGCACTGTGTTAACCAATACATTCATCCAAGAGATACTGGTCTCACCCCAGACATGTGGCCTGGGGTGCTATAAGTTACAACTCTTATTCACTTTTGCTGTTTGTGGAGGGAATGCTGACCATTGCTCAGTATGTGCAGAATGTTGTTTGATCAGTTCTTCAGCCACCCTTGCAGCAAGAAGGTATTGTACTGTTCCAACAGGCTAATGCTCACCCCATATAACTCAGTGTGCTCCGCAAGACATGCATCAGCGCACCTGGGCAGCATATGACCAGACTTGTCTCCAATCGAGCACATGTCGGTCGTGATAAGGTGACATGGGATTCGTCCACCCACAGCCCTTGCAGAGCTACATAAACATATCTAGCAGGTGTGCGAAAAAGTATTCCGAGGCAGTATTCCTCACCTTTAAATTCAACTGCATGCTAGAGTCTGTGCCTGCATTTCTACCTGTGAAGGCTACATTGCATACGAATATACGCAGCTGTTACCTCAGACCAGCTCAAGCTATTGTTCTGTTAATGTAATCTTTCCTTGTACTTGATATGCATTGTTTCTACAATAAATTGTAAATGAATTTGAAAACACCCAATGGATGTGTTCGGACTTTTGTTTTCTGGCAATGTATCACATATTTTATAAACACAGTAGCAAATTCAGCCCCACATGTAGGACATGGCTAATATTATTTCTGGTCTTTCACGGCATTAAGATTATATGATGTTACAGTTTCCCAAAAACAATGGAAGACTCTTATGGGAAAGCTCCTTGGCCTTCAGAAGAAATGGTGGTTCGTGTAGTTGGACAAGATCCTGTGAGTATATATTAAATTGTTATGTGCATGAGGAATATTTTAACAGTGTGTTATTTCACCACAAGTGTCGCTAATAATTAATGGCTTTTCTCTTTTCCTCAATTTATTACAGGTATTTCTAACTCTCTACAAAGAGTTATATTATAGGCATATTTATAAAATCACTGAGAAGCCTGGCCCAAGTTTGGAAATTCGAGTTAGATCATTCTATAATTACTGTGATCTGTTCACGTATATCCTTGGTAAGTATGTGATAGCTTAATGATGCACAAATACAGTTTCAGTTCAAAAAGAGATGCAGCTGTGCTCAACAGCACTATTAGTTAAGGTGTTTAAGATTAAAACTGACATGTTTTAGGAGAACATACAACTATTTTCAGATAAACAGCTTTAAAAGAATAAGAGGACATTATTCAGATTTAAAAACCAAAAGGTAAAAAATAAAAGAAGTTCACTTGTTACAGCAATCAGACTTAGTTATCCTCATTTTACTACATTCATCTCTCACTTGCATTGTCATAACCACAAATTCGCTCTTATGAGTGTGATGACCACCACTATTGGTGTACGTACTTACACCAGTTACTGTGGGTCTCTAACTATCGTCTATACTTTGGGCACTTGCAATATGGCATCAAGCAAGTGGTTTCAGAAATGTGCACTTACAGGTCACTGAAGCCACCTTTTGTGGACACTTGAACACCACACTTGTGTGTGGCATCGAAACAGTATGCACTTGTAATGACTGCAAAGTCATTCACTTTCACTTGCACGTTCAATCTTACATTAATATTGATTTTCACTCTGTCAGATGTAATGCAATATAGTCTTTCCCATAAAATACTTAAGTTCATATACAGGGTGGTCCATTGATAGTGACCGGGCCAAATATCTCACGAAATAAGTGCAAAACGAAAAAACTACAAAGAACGAAACTCGTCTAGCTTGAAGGCAGAAACCGACGGAGCTATGGTTGGCCCGCTAGATGGCGCTGCCTTAGGTCAAACGGATATCAACTGCATTTTTTTAAAAAATAGGAACCCCTATTTTTTATTACACATTCATGTAGTACATAAAGAAATATGAATGTTTTAGTTGGACCACTTTTTCCGCTTTGTGATAGATGGCACTGTAATAGTCGCAAACGTATAAGTACGTGGTATCACGTAACATTCCGTCAGTGCGGACGGTTTTTGCTTCGTGATACATTACTTGTGTTAAAATGGACCGTTTACCAATTCCGGAAAAGGTTGAAATCGTGTTGATGTACGGTTATTGTGATCAAAATGCCCAACGGGCATGTGCTATGTATGCTGCTCGGTATACTTGACGACATCGTCCAAGTGTCCGGACCGTTCGCCGGATAGTTACGTTATTTAAGGAAACAGGAAGTTTTCAGCCACAGGTGAAATGTCAACCACGACCTGCAGCAAATGATGATGCCCAAGTAGGTGTTTTAGCTGCTGTCGTGGCTAATCCGCACATCAGTAGCAGACAAATAGCGCGAGAATCAAGAATCTTAGAAACGTCGCTGTTGAGAATGCTACATCAACATTGATTGCACCCGTATCATATTTCTATGCACCAGGAATTGCATGATGACAGTTTTGAAAATCATGTACAGGTCTGCCACTGGGCACAAGAGAAATTACGGGACGATGACAGATTTTTTGCACGCATTCTATTTAGCGACGAAACGTCATTCACCAACAGTGGTAATGTAAACCGGCATAATATGCACTATTGGGCAACGGAAAATCCACTATGGCTGCAACAAGTTGAACATCAGCGTCCTTGGCGGGTTAATGTATGGTGTGGCATTATGGGAGGAAGAATAATTGGCCCCCATTTTATCAATGGCAATCTAAATGATGTAATGTATGCTGATTTCGTATGTAATGTTGTACCGATGTTACTACAAGATGTTTCATTGCATGACAGAATGGCAGTGTACTTCCAACATGATGGATGTCCGGCACATAGTTCGCGTGCGGTTGAAGCGGTATTGAATAGCATATTTCATGACAGGTGGATTCGTCGTTGAAGCATGTTCACCGGATCTGACGTCCCCGGATTTCTTTCTGTGGGGAAAGTTGAAGGATATTTGCTATCGTGATCCACCGATAACGCATGACAACATGCATCAGCGCATTGTCAATGCATGTTCGAACATTACGGAAGGTGAACTACTCACTGTTCAGAGGAATGTCGTTACACGTATTGCCAAATGCATTGAGGTTGACAGACATCATTTTGAGCATTTATTGCATTAATGTGGTATTTACAGGTAATCACGCTGTAACAGCATGAGTTCTCAGAAATGATAAGTTCACAAAGGTACATGTATCACATTGGAATAACCGAAATAAAATGTTCAAACTTACCTATATTCTGTATTTTAATTAAAAAAAACTACCTGTTACCAACTGTTCGTCTAAAATTGTGAGCCATATGTTTGTGACTATTACAGCGCCATCTATCACAAAGCGAAAAAAGTGGTTCAACTAAAACATTCATATTTCTTTACATACTACATGAATATGTAATAAAAAATGGGGGTTCCTATTTTAAAAAATGCAGTTGATATCTGTTTGACCTATGGCAGCGCCATCTAGCGGGCCAACAATAGTGCCATCTGGTTTCCCCCTTCAAGTTAAACAAGCTTCGTTCTTTGTAATTTTTTCGTTTGATGCTTATTTCGTACAAGATATTTGGCCCGGTCATGATCAATGGACCACCCTGTATACCAGGAGAAATCATACAGTTCATTAGTCAGTGCCAGCACTCACTGAGATATCAACAATCTTTCTCACATTTATCTTAAATTGCCAAAGGATCAACACACTCAAAATTAGACAGTATTTTCTGGTCTGTGGTTCTAGTACTCAGAGCAGCAACTTTGTTTGGAAAATTTGTATAACATTGTTTTGATCTTAATGGTCTATACAGGAATCCTCTTCTTAAAAGTATCATGGACTGATTTTCTGTAAATAGTCCCGCCGTCAATTATAAAAAAGCTACATATTCCATTCTGCACATACGAGTGTACTACACCAGTGGTAAGGGTAACACATGGGGAGGAATTAATAAATAGGGTGCAAACTTCAAAGTTCTTAGGTGTCCATATTAATGAGAATTTAAACTGGAAAAAAACTTTTCAGAACTCCTAAAAGAACTTAGTTCAGCCACATTTTCACTTGAATCGTTGCATATCATGAGGAGAGACAAATCAGTAAGTTGACATATTTTCCTTCAGTAATGTCACATGGAATAATATTCTGGGGTAATTATTAAGAAAGAAAGTATTCTTTCCTCAAAAATGCGCTGTAAGAATAATATGTGGTGCTTACCCACAGTCATCTTATGGATATCTGTGTAAGAAGTTTGTTATTAATCCACTGCAGCTCAAAAGGAACAGTGATGCACATCAGTACAATACCAGAAAGAAAAATGGCATTCATTGCTCCACATTACTGTTATCTTTAGCACAAAAAGGGGTGCGCAATACTGCAACTAAAATTTTTGATTATTTACCAAGTGATATAAAATGTTTGATAGACAGCAAAGTAAAATTTGAAAACAAACTTAAAAAGTTTGTTCTTGACAACTCCTTCTAACTCATAGAATAATTCTATTATTTGTAAAGTGTAAAAGGTAGAGGGTAGGAATTTCTAACTGACATATGTACGTTAAGAAGCCAGCAAATAAATAAAATGTTCAGGATGTACCCACATTTACAAACTAATTTTTGATGTGAATTTAAAACGACTCATTAAGATTTGTTATAAAAGCAAAATGATCCATGGAACATGAAACTAACTAACTAATGCCCTTGTACTTGTTCACCAAGCAGGGTTTCATACTGTCCCTCTTATGGTGAAATCACAACTGCACAAAAATCTTGAATCTGACTTATATGCATTGGTGAGTCTTGCTTTTCGTATTGTTTCATAAAGGAAAACCTTGAGTATGTTGCTGCAGTAGTGTGGAAGATAATAGATGTAGAAAATATATGACTTAGGCACTTTGTTGAGTCTTAAAGTGTAATGCCACAATAACATATGTGTGTGTAGCCTGTGAAGCAGTCATTGAAGTGAAGCACATAGTGTTGAGCAGCATGTTCAGCAACTAGGTGATCCAGCTGTGTCTTGGCTGCAGTTTGCCGGTGGCCATTCATGTGAACAGACAGCTTGTTGGTTGCCATGCCCATATAGAAAGCAGTACAGTGGTTGCAGCTTAGTTTGTAGATGACATGACTGCTTTTACAGGCAGTGCTGACTTTGATGGGATAGAGTGGGAGTATGTATGAGACAGGTCTTATATCTAAGTCTATTGCAAGTATATGAGCTCTGATGAAGGGGTTGGAAGCAGGGATGGAGTAGTGATGAACGAGGGTATTGCATAGGTATGGTGGGTGGTGGAATACCACTGTGGGTAGGTTGGCGAGAGGTAGTTCCCAGACCCCCCCCCCCCCCCCCTCTCTCTCTCTCTCTCTCTCTCTCTCTCTCTCTCTCTCTCTCTCTCTCTCCCTCTCCCTCTCCCTCTCCCCCCCTCCCTCCCTCCCTCTCCCCCCCTCCCTCCCTCTCCTACCCTCCTCTCATCCATACCACTCCCTGAACTCCTACCTTTTACGTGCTTATTACTGTTCATAAACCCAACCACCCAGGACACTCTGTCGTGGCCAGTTACTGTGCTCCCACTGAGAGAATCTATTCTCTTGTGGACCAACACATGCAGCCTAATACCCTCTTATATAAAAGGCACCAACTGTCTCCTCCACTAAATATCCACAGTTCCTGTTTGTTTACCTCACAGCACCCTGTTCGTCACTGTCCACACTGTCTCTCTCCACACTAACATCCCTAATGCTCATTTCCTTGCTGCGAATGAACACTACCTTTCCCAATGCCCGACTAAAGGCCTGGCCGTCCGGCCTGTGGCCTTGAACCGCAGCCGGCAGGCCACACTGTTGAATCGCTCGTTACTGTATGGCGGCGGTCACACAGAGTGCGGCTTTGACGCACCGGCATACGGCCTGCCGCACCGGCCGCTGCCGGGTTGTCACAAATTACAGATTCGCCGCAAGCCGGAGCGGCTGCTTGCCTCTGTTGGCGCACTCAAATGCTCTGTGGTCACACGGGAAGCAGCGGCGTGAGGCGGTTTTCGTCTCGCAGCTCGTAGTGCAAGCATCATGGACACAGAAAGACTTATAGAGGAGGTGAGACAATACAACTTTTTGTATGATACACGCGATCCTCATTTCAAGATAGAATACTTTTGCCCTCGATATACTCATGATAGAAAGCTGAATTCTCAGAAATAGTGTTGTCACTGTGACGTCCATAATTTCCAATATCAACTACTGTAAACTCGTAGTATGGATCAACGATCGCCAGGAGAACCAGCGAAAAGAATTGTTTGTAACAGAAGAACTGGGATCCACTATCCTTCGGGCATTTTAACCTGATATGCTCTCCGTCTATGCTTCCAAGGCAGTTCAGAAACCCCCAAAGTTCTAGAAATCCTTCTTCAGATTTCTTTCACAGCTCGTTGTAGGAGTAGGTAAATACCTGGGTTGTAGAACAGTCCATATACCTGGCACACTTTCACAATTTCTGAGACTGTTGAACATCCTAACCGAAAAGAAAAAGCTTTGGTCTGGCGACTTTCGCCTGTAGTCAAGTATCTGGAAAAGATTTTAAAAAATTATGCCGGTAGAACGAATAGATAAGTTAACGACCAAATATATGTTTGTTTAAATTCAATGACAATGTTATGAATACAATGAAACAAAACAATCTATCAAGTAGAAAGTTCTCTCTAGCGGGACAGACGGAACTAGATGTTACTATCATTTGCTATATTCGTAAACACTGCAGATAAATGTATCACTCCACTCGTAACTACATTGTGGGATAGCACTTTCTTCGCCGAACCTTTCATATGATACAGCAAAACTGAAATGGAATAAATTATAGGACTTATGTTTGAAGCACAAAGCGGTCACAAATGGTAAAACGTACCTCAAACAAATGGCTAGTCTGTGCCTTGTGTCAATTGGCTTTCTCCAGTTCGTTGTGCACTTCTCGGTGCTACCTTTTTATCAGGCGAAACATTCTAGCGACATACGAAAATATCTTTAGAACCTATCTTCGCCAGACTCTAGATCAATACACAGACGATGGTATTCTCCTAAGCTTTCTCTCTTGCTATTAATATCGTGCACCCAACATCTCCTCTTCTTGGTGCCATTTCGTATCGCTAGTGCATGCTATTCATTTCTGCACTTGACAAAAAAAGAACTGTCACAAAGATAACGTGTCCCGCGTGGAGCTTCCAAATCGTCTAACGCAAGACAATCGCGCTACGCATGCAAGCTTAATAGTGGGGTTCGGCCCTTTCCACAGTGTAACAGCTGACGCCTCAAGAGTCGCTGCGGCCGGCCGTTGCCTGTGTCGCGTCCCTGGCCGCTGACGGGCCCGGCCCACCGCTGCGCCGTCCGTCGCAGCGGCAGGCCGGATTCTGTCTGGCAAGGCCTTAACTCCAAACCTACAACCTCCTTCCTGGTCTCCATGTCCATCTATACTCTCACCCACAATTAGTTCACATTTGAAGGTATCACCTACAAACTAATCTGTGGTAGAGGAATTGGCACCCACAAGACACAATCATGTGCCGACCTATTCATGGGCAATCTAGATCAATCCTGTCTTACCACATGGAGCCCCAAACACCTCACCTGATTTGGATTCATTGATGACATCTTTCTGATATGGACTGCGTTCGAGGACACTCTATACACATTCCTCCCGAACTTTGAATATCTTCTCCCCTATTTTCTTCACTTGGTCCACTTCAGTCCAACAGGCCATCTTTCTCGATATTGCCTGTCACCTCAAAAATGGCTACCTCGGTACCTCCATCTGCATCAAACCTACCAACCACGAGAAGTAACTCCATTTCAAGAGCTGCTATTCATTCCATGTTAAGAAGTCCCTTCTATACAGCCTCAACCACCCGCCGCTGTCACATCTGTACTTCCAAGCAGTCCCTCTCCAAATATGCTAGGGGTCTCACTGTGGCCTTCACAGACTGAAATTACCCTCCCAACCTCATAAAGAAACATATCTCCCATGCCTTGTCTTTCCAGTCACTTACTACTTCTCACATTCCCACTGTCTGGCTGCAAAGGAGCACTCCCCTCTTAACTGGGGCAATTGAATCACATATTTTGCAAGGATTGTGACTACCTCTTGCCTTGCCCTGAGATGAAGACTATCCTAATACTATCCTAATCACTACACTTCCCACCCCTGGCACAGCAGTATTCTGCCGCCCACTGAAGCTACATTATAACCTTGCCTGTTCCTACTCCAGCCCTGCTCATATTCCTGCAATAGACCTAGATGCAAGACCTGTTCTATACAGCATTCCACTACCACTACTTCAGTCTCGTCACAGGCATCATCTATCCCATCAATGTCAGGGCTATCTGTGAAAGCAAACTAAACTGCAACCACAGTGCTGTTTTCTACATGGGCTTGACTGCCAACAAGGTGCTGTCCACATGAATGACCACTGATAAACTGTAGCTAAGAGACAGCCACACCATCAAGTTGCTGAACATGCTGCTCAGCACAGTGTGCTTCACTTCAATGACTTGTTCACTTCAGTGAGCTGCAGAGGTGTGAAATCTCCCTGCAATAACCCACTCATCCTCTTCCCTGCTCTCACTCCAGCACTACGCAGCATTCTATTCCACCAATGCACCCATTACTCTTTTTTTCTCTCCTCTAATTCTTTATTTTTATGCTCCTCCCCTCCCCCCCTTAACTTGCTGATTGCACCTAGCAGCCCTATACTGTCCCCACATCTCTGCATGCTCCCCCAAGCAGCACTACAACCTCCCACTCCTACACTGCTATCCCTCCCCCTCACTGCTCCAGCCTTCTCCTTACCCCCACCACACGCAGATTGCTTCTCCCATCAGGTGCAGTTGCTCGCAGTCCAGCCTCAGTGGCCAAAGACAGTGGTCATGTGGTGTGAGTGAGTTGTGATTGTGTGAATATGTGTGTGTGTGTGTGTGTGTGTGTGTGTGTGTGTGTGTGTGTGTTCTACTTTAGAAAAAGACCTTTTGGCTGAAAACTCAAATGTACAGCAGTCATTTCGTTGTTCCTGTCTGCGACTCAGCAGCTCTTGTATTTGTGAGTAACAATCTATCCTTCTCATAATATTGTAATTTACATGATCAGTACATTACAGAATTGAGGAAACAAAAGATCCTGAATGGTGAACCATACATTAAAAACATAGGCACACAATTCCCGGAATGACTCTTGCAACCTGATCAGTAGTAGAATGAAGGTCCAAACAAAAATGTTGCACAATACAGACCATACAATCAAGATACGTATGCTTTCAGGAATGTGAGAAGTTCAAATAAACACATTTTTATTGCAAGTAAAATCCAAAAGACGATGAAAGGTTAAAAACCAAGGAATACAGAAAATAGCAAAGGGGGTTTCACTTCTAGTCCTTCACAGTAAAATAGACATGTTTGATGCAGTTTTTCTACTCTGTCTGAAATGTAACAAGAACTCCTGTGAAAAGTGCTTTTTCAAAATTATGTGATGGTATTGTTGCACAAGACAGTTATGTAGCAGGCACACACAACATATAAAATTCACAAGGCTTGGTGGTGGTCAGCCAAGGTAGCGTGACTCAAATTATCCTTGTGTTAAACCACACTACAGTAGACAGAAGTTGTCATCGGGAAGGTATCTTGATTTAGCTTTGCATGTTTTAGTACTGCAAGAGTAAAGCTAAATATGAAGAGGGCAACTACAAGTCAGCAACTCCTCCAAACTACATACCATTATTCCCCCAATACAGTTTAGGATCTTTAAATTTGAAGATCAGTGTCTTAAATGTTCTAGTGCTACAGAAGCAACGGGATTACATATTTAATATTCAGACACAGTAGGAGAAACTGGTGAAGTAAGATCCACATGTAGATATTTACAGTGAAGAGATCTGGCTTGAAAGAAGCACAGTAAATGCAAATTGCAAGCACACAAAAAAGTGCTTTGAATGTAAATTTCAATCTACAAGCTGTGTTGAATACTCCAAAAAAAAGTGATGTATGTGGCAGTGTAATGTTTGACAATATACAACCTGGGAAATCAAGAGGAACTTGTTACTTCTAGATTTAGGCAGATACATAGTAAAATTGAGTCAGTTGCAATTGCCCTATGTGTTTATGGTTACATAATGGTGCTGTCGGACATCACGAAGTATGAGGTGAGATAAATATGTGGTTCAGCAGAAGAACTGTACAAGGGTTAGTTTTGATGTTATAATTACTAAATCAAAAAGATAAAGCCCCCTCCCCCGCCCTCCCCAACCTGGTACATGTCTAAAGTCTTGGCATGCTGCTAGAGAAGCAAAAACTACAGTACTGGCCATTAAAATTGCTACACCAAGAAGAAATGCAGATGATAAACGGGTATTCATTGGACAAGTATATTATACTAGAACTGACGTGATTATATTTTCACGCAATTTGGGTGCATAGATCCTGAGAAATCAGTACCCAGAACAACCACCTCTGGCCGTAATAATGGCCTTGATGCGCCTGGGCATTGAGTCAAACAGAGCTTGGATGGCGTGTACAGGTACAGCTGCCCATGCAGCTTCAACACGATACCACAGTTCATCAAGAGTAATGACTAGCGTATTGTGACGAGCCAGTTGCTCGCCCTCCATTGACCAGATGTTTTCAATTGCTGAGAGATCTGGAGAATGTGCTGGCCAGGGCAGCAGTTGAACATTTTCTGTATCCAGAAAGGCCCGTACAGGACCTGCAACATGCGGTCGTGCATTATCCTGCTGAAATGTAGGGTTTTGTAGGGATCGAATGAAGGGTAGAGCCATGGGTCGTAACACATCTGAAATGTAACGTCCACTGTTCAAAGTGCTGTCAATGCGAAAAAGACGTGACCGAGACGTGTAACCAATGGCACCCATACCATCATGCCGGGTGATACGCCAGTATGGCGCTGACGAATACACGCTTCCAATGTGCGTTCACCGCGATGTCACCAAACACAGATGCGACCATCATGATGCTGTAAACAGAACCTGGATTCATCCGAAAAAATGACGTTCTGCCGTTCGTGCACCCAGGTTTGTCGTTGAGTACACCGTCACAGGCGCTCCTGTCTGTGATGCAGCGTCGATGGTAACCGCAGCCATGGTCTCTGAGCTGATAGTCCATGCTTCTGCAAACGTCGTCGAACTGTTTGAGCAGATGGTTGTTGTCTTGCAAACGTCCCCATCTGTTGACTCGGGGATCGAGACGTGGCTGCACGATCCGCTACAGCCATACGGATAAGATGCCTGTCATCTCGACTGCTAGTGATAAACAAGACCGTTGGGATCCAGCACGGCGTTCCTTATTACCCTCCTGAACCCACCGATTCCATATTCTGCTAACAGTCATTGGATCTCGACCAACGCGAGCAGCAATGTTGCGATACAATAAACCGCAATCGTGATAGGCTACAATCCGACCTTTATCAAAATCAGAAACGTGATGGTACACATTTCTTCTCCTTACACGAGGAATCACAACAATGTTTCACCAGGCAATGCCGGTCAACTGGTGTTTGTGTATGAGAAATCGGTTAGAAACTTCCCTCATGTCAGCATGTTGTAGGTGTCGCCACCGGCGCCAACCTTGTGTGAATGCTCTCTGAAAAGCTAATCATTTGCATATCACAGCATCCTCTTTCTGTTGGTTAAATTTTGCGTCTGTAGCACGTCATCTTCGTGGTGTAGCGGTTTTAATGGCCACTAGTGTAGATGCCTCTTCCAGCAGCATACTATAGTACTGTGCCCTGGGGATCTTGTAACAGAACTGCGGATGTGTACCTGCAAATACAGTGAAACCCTGCTTTTATGCTTTTCAAAGGACTTTTAAAAAAATGGTGTAAAATGCACGAAAATGTAAAATGTGGGAAATAACATTTTGAGCTGTAAAAGTTACATATAGGATACCCCCTGAAATTTTATGTATGATGTAAATACATAACAGGTATCAAAAGACTTGTCAGGGACTTGTTTATTATCTAATAAAAACCGCTGATGTAACTGGAACTGATAACTGTCTGGGAAGTAGGGATGTTTGACTCAATTTCATATGTCATAATTGATGTTTTTGAATGCCTGCAGCTGTCATTTATTATTTAAATAATGAAATACTGCACTAGTTACGTACTTTTCATGATTAGCACTACGCGTTTCAAAAATTTTTTTCTTGTTGTCACATGCAAATATGTACATAAGTATTTTGTGTGGTATTTGAAAATGCATGATTCTACGCCTTTTGCACCATAGTCATCTTCCTGAGGTTATCAGGCTCTATGCTTCATCAGTTATGTAGAAAATGACACACATGTGCAAACTATCACTCGCATTGTTTGTTTGTGTAACATCACAAAAAATACGTACATACATAAATACTGCACTTGCCGATGAGAATAAATTCTCAAAATAGGTTTTGCTCAGCATGAATAAAATATTTAACCTGCGCTGTGTTTACACTAAAAACATTTGAGCTACTCAAAGTGAATGACGATGTCACCTAGCACTGCAAGTGGCCACACACCGAAATATGCTAAATGTGGTTTGAAAAAGGTGTCACAATGAGCACAACAATCACAAAACTGCCTTTATGCAGTAGAGACAGTTTGGACATGGTTGTGATTGGTCATGATATCTTCATTCGAACGAAACTAGTTACTTCCATCAGCTACCGCACCAAGTAAGAGCTTGGCAGTGGTGGGAGATACAGCACGAATTGTTCCAACTTTTACACGTTTACCAGTTTAAATCCGCAGAGTATAGTGCCCTGGTGTCAAGAAACTGAACCATGTAATATATATAAAGACTACTGGATGGCCAATATCATGCCAGCGTCATTTTTTCTCCACAAATGTTTTTTCATAATGTGTAAATCATGGGAAAATTATAAATATGTTGACGCAAAATTGGGTGCAAATAAACTTTGTGGGCATAGGAAATTTGACGGGGCCGAAAAAAAATGAAGTAAATGGTGGGAAAACATTAATTCCAGGAGCATAAAAGTGGGGTTATACTGTAAAGAGAAAAATAACATTATTTTTTCGAAGTGATAATTAAAACATTGTTCCTCCTTATATTACAGACAACTTGATACTCTTTGCATCTGCAGCTGTAGCAACACATCATGCAAAAAGAACACCACTTACAGTCTTATAATAAATAATCTTCATTGGCACACAACTGGTTTAGTATCCTATAGCCACACCCTTAGCTGCGCATCTAAATGTAAACAGTCCGAATGACTATTCACGTGATCCAGATGACCCACATCATAACATGAGTCACAAAACCCTAATAATGATCACCACTAAACATGCTCACAGTACTTCATCATTAAAGACATTGATGTATGAAAAAAGAAAAGGGGGGGGGGGGTTGTTACATTTGTCTGGGCTTCTTTCTGTGTTCTTGCTCCTGGAACTTCATATGTTTTATTGTGTGTGCAATACATAATGTGTATTGGGGGGCGGAGACCTTTTCTGGTAGTGTATAGGTATGCAAAATGTGCTTAATTGACTGCTTGTCCCACCCCATGGTGGTGGCACTCTCAGCGACGCAAGTGCTATACTCTATGTACTAATACTTCGCCGTTCGCTCGGTGTGGCTGGTGGGTTGTTGCTATTCGCAGGGACTGCCACTAGAATGTGCTTGATAATCTGGAACTATTAACACTGTGGTTTGGTACTGGGTATTATCCAGGGTCCCAATATTCCATATTTTTTATTATTATTATTGACCGAGCGGGGTGGCGCAGTGGTTAGACACTGGACTCGCATTCAGGAGGACGACGGTTCAATCCCGCGTCCGGCCATCCTGATTTAGGTTTTCCGTGATTTCCTTAAATCACTCCAGGCAAATGCCGGGATGGTTCCTCTGAAAGGGCACGGCCGACTTCCTTCCCCATCCTTCCCTAATCCGATGAGACCGATGACCACGCTGTCTGGTCTCCTTCCCCAAACCAACCATTATTATTATTGATTTTAGGTTCTTCCTTGCTTTTACGGAGGGTGGTGTACATTTCATTTTATCCCATTTCTGACTACCTGCATTTGACAGGTAATGCCATTTTACTGGTGTAGGTTTTTTTAATGACTAAATGTTTTATGTTTAGTGATTTTCAGTATTAGGGTTTTGTAATTGTGATGTT
Source organism: Schistocerca nitens (assembly GCF_023898315.1). Taxonomy (NCBI): domain Eukaryota; kingdom Metazoa; phylum Arthropoda; class Insecta; order Orthoptera; family Acrididae; genus Schistocerca; species Schistocerca nitens. The sequence goes on along the minus strand of NC_064617.1, from coordinate 472,193,415 downwards.
GAAGAAGCACAGAAATGGAGTGTGACTATTCATTCCAAGCTAGAGACAAAAAGTAAGTATGCAGCGGTGAATAAATACCATATCTTGACATTTGTAAGAGTCGTAACAATAAATCAGATGTAAAATAATTCCTTAAACTTGTATTATTGACTTTGAAGGCTGTGTAAAACATTCAATCCCCTTTGTGTCAATACTAAAATTCAGATTCATTGTTTTGACATAAGTGGGATAGTATGTTACATTTTTTGCCTTACACTTGCACATAAATAAGATTGTGTTGCTGAACTATCAGACAGTGCCCTTCTTCAGAACTAATACAGAATAGACATGCATGCACGCAGCTACATTGCACAGATATTGCAGCTCGATTAGTATGCATCAGCAGGGTTGGAGGGGGGAGGGGTTGATAGTGGCACTACCACAAATGCTAAGGCAGCTATTGAAGTATAAGCATTGACGTAGAATCTTCCCTCGCAACTGTTTCTGCAAAGTATTGCTCAGCTATAGTCATTCATGATGTAAAAATGGTTCTGACTGGTGGGTATACAGAATTTGCACTGGCTTATGCCTTAACCTGAAAGAGAACACATGAAGAGATGCTACTCAGGCTCAGCTTTACCATTCATGTAACTAGTTACTATATAGGCTGCCATCAAGTATTGGATAAAACTGGTACCATTGTTTCTATAGTAAGTTATTTATATTTTAATCATGTTTTCTTGAATCAAATTTTCAGTCTGCTGCGGAAATGTGCTGATATGAAACTTCCTGGCAGATTAAAATTATGTGCCATACCAAGACTTGAGCTAGGGACCTTTGCCTTCATTTTCTTGTTGATGTGAGTGCTTGAATTAAATATATCCCTGGGGGCCACATATCTGTTGCTTCCACACCCGGCATCAATCTCGTTATGATCTGGGTTACTATCACGTCATCTTATAAGATATTTAAAATTCATTTTAAGTGTTTTACACGATGACTTGGCAGTACATCCAGAAGGATTTTTATCCCTTGTGAGCATTTAACTTCTTAACAACAGTGTGCAGTATCTACATCCACATCTACATCCATACTCTGCAAACCATGGTGAAGTGCATGACAGGGGGTATGTCCAATTGTACCTATTGTTAGGGTTTCTTCTCATTCCATTCATGTATGGAGTGTGGCGAAAATGATTTTTTCAATGCCTTTGTGCTTGCTGTAATTATTCTAATCTTTTCCTCGCGCTCATTATGTGAGTGATAAATGTTGTATATTCCTAGAGTCATAATTTAAAGCCAGTTTTTGAAACACCATTAGTAGTCTTTACTGGGATAGTTCACATCCGTCTGCAAGAGTTTGCTAGTTCAGTTTCTTCAGGATCTCTGTGACATTCTCCCATGGGTCATACAAACCTGTGATCATTTGTTCTGCTGTTCTCTGTATATGTTCAGTATCCACTGATAGTCCTACTAGGTATGGGTCCCACACATTTGAGCAATATTCTAGACTCGTTCACACGACTGATTTTTACGTGATCTCTTTTGTAGAATTATTGCACATCCCCAGTATTCTACCAATAAACCGAAATTAGTCACATGCTTTACCCACAACAGAGCCTAAGTGATCATTCCATTTTGTATCCCTACAAGGTGTGACATCCAGGTTTTTGTATGAGTTGGCCAATTCCAGTTGTGACTCATTAATATTCTAATCATAGGATGCTACATTTCTTTGTTTTATGAAGTGCACAGTTATACATTTATGAACATTGTATCTGGCCTTGACTAAAAATTACATTGAAAAGAAGTGCTGGAGAGATACTAGACTCCCCCCCCCCCAAAAAAAAAAAAAAAACAACAACAACAACAACAACTCACACACATGTATGTGCTGTGCGAACACATAGACCATTAACTTTAGTTCTGCAGAGTCAAAAAAGTGTTGTCTCTGATATTGCAGGTGCTGAACATCCTGTGCCACTTGAGCTGCCCGATCAATGGCTCTGGGAGATAATTGACGAGTTTGTGTACCAGTTCCAGTCATTCGCTAGATATCAAGCATCGAAAGCAATTGGTCCAGAAGAAATTGCTTTTCTACAGTCCGACAAAAGTGTGTGGAATGTTATAAATGTACTGAATGTTCTGCATTCTCTGATTGAGAAATCAAACATAAAACGCCAACTTGAGGTAATTTTTGTCTGCCTTATAAAGTTATTTCCTTTAAAGATGGTAATAGGTGTGTATGTGTAAATTTGTACTGTACAAGATTTTAATTTATGTGATAATCCTCAGGTTTATGCTAGTGGTGGTGATCCAAATTCAGTAGCCGGAGAATTTGGCCGTCACTCGCTGTACAAAATGCTGGGCTACTTCAGTCTAGTTGGACTATTGAGGCTTCATTCATTGCTTGGTGACTATTACCAAGCCATCAAAGTGCTGAAGAACATTGAGCTCCACAAAAAGGTACTGTTGAATTAATAAGACATCAATTTATACATTACATAACACACATTGATATTGAACTATGAATTAGAATATACACCCTGAAGGGAAAAAAAGGCACCGCAAAGGAGTTATATAAATTGGTCAAAAATTGTTATTCTTACAGATATTGACAAAAAATGCAAAATTGTAAACTTTGGCAGCCAGTGGATGAACGTGTGATGCAGGTGTGCAGTTTCACCATGCAGCTTGCAAGGATAGTAAACAGGGGACATGTTGATACCACAGTGTAAAGTCTTTGTAAATTTCATTTCTATGTACTCAGTTGGACAGTAACTATGCCATGCCGACAGGCATGTTAACAATACATGCAGATGTCTGCACTTGAGAGCAGATGTGTAGTTGGACTCAAAGAATCCAATTAGAGAAAACAATGTACTGCTCAACATTTGAAAGTAGCAATGCCACTATTTGATGGTGTTGGCAGGAATGGGTGAACCATAACCAAACAAAGTGTCAAGAAGAAAGTGGCTGACCTAGAGAGAGGACAGAACGAGAAGACCGACCAATCTCCAGTGAGGCACTCAGAGCACCAGATTCATCGGTATCATTGATCTGACGTGTGACTGGTGCTTCGATGATCACAAGGACCATTAATAGGCCACTCACAAAAAGGGGCTGGGCTCATGGTGCCCCTTGTGCCAGCTACCATTGATCTCTGTGAAGCCTGTCTGCAGTAGTGTCAGGCACATTCAGACTGGAATTTCACTGACTTGAACAGAATTGTCTTCAGTGATGAGTCTTGCTTCAGACTGAGCTCTGATGACCAGCAGAGATGTCTCTGGAGGTTCCACAGACAGTGGTGACAGAGCAACCTGACTGTTGCCCATCATATGGTCTGACAACCAGGCGTGATGATCTGGGGTGCAATTTCATTTCGTAATGGTATCCTCTTGGTTGTCATCTGTAGCACGGTTATTGCACTGTGCTACATCAATTATATTCTAGCCCCATTTTGTTGCCTTTCATGGCAAGCCATTCTAGGCCTACATTTCAGCAAGATAATGCCCGTATCCCTATCTGACAACATTTTGAACATTATGGGCAGTGCTCTCCAACCAGCTCAGGATTTTGACTTTGTAACATGCCAGTTGGTTGGATTTTGGCACAATATCTCTCAGGAGGATAACCAACAACTCTATCAACTAGTACTGAGCCAAATAATTGCTTACATAAGGGCTGGAGGTGGATCGACACCTGTTTATTTGCTCAGTTTTTGGTCGTTCTCTTGAATAAATCATCCAGCTTTTCTGAAATTGTGGTCATTTGTTTGTCTGTACATGTACGTCACATTTACCGGTTTCTGTCCCATTTGGATAATTCCATCATTGTGCGTTGTTGTTGTTGTTGTTATACAGGGATAAATATTTACCAAAAGAAAATTGTTTAGTGGCTACAAAGATAATATCCTGTGCTATTTTCAATTTGATTTGGCAAGTTTAACATGTGGCCTAAGAATTAAATTTGACAGATGGTACTGTTTGTTGGTACCCATTCTGTATTCTTTAAAAGATAGATTATTTTGATAAAAAGTGTGCATTTTTCATTGGAGCACAAAAAATACATCTTCTATCATTATTAATATTAGTACTGATGCAACTTTTTTGATTTACAGTCTAAAATTACATCATCATACACAGTGTTTCAAAAAGAATAATCTGCTTTTGAACAGTATTAATTATGAAACATGGGGTGTGCCAGTAAGAAAATGTGTGTTGTTTGAATGGGTGTGGCCAAGAGTTTCAGAAAATTGCTGTTCGACATCAGTCAGAGCGTCTCCTTAGTTTGCAGCCAGTCAAAAGAAAGAAGGCGTTTCGTATGCTTCAGTTAGCAAAGAGTCAGTGATTTCGATGCAGCATGCTTTTCATCAGCTTGTTGGCAGTGATTTGCATGCACTCAAATATATACATCATTGGTATCACCAATTTGAAGAGACAGGATGCTTGCACAAAGGTAAGAGTCCAGGTCGACTTCGCACTTATGATGACATGGTGGGAAGAATTCAGCAAACGTTTGAACAGAGACCACGAAAATCTATTCGCTGCACAAGCAGAGAACTGGCAATGCATCATATGACTGTCTGGCAGGTGTTAAGGCTTTCTTTGGTCTATAAAGCAAACAAACTACAATTACTGCAAGCTCTTCAGGTGGATGATAAAAGCAAACATGTTGACTTCAGCAACGCTCTGCTAGAGTTTATGGAAGATGATACTTTTTTACCATGTTTAACTTTCAGGGAGTATGTGAAGGAAAGGGTATTCATCTACCCTTTACCTTGTGACAGAGAAGTAGTGAAAAAATAACAGCTGCCATAACTTCTGTAACAGCGGATGCATTATGTACAGTTCGTGGGGATTTGTCTGTTGAAACTTCCTGGCAGATTAAAACTGTGTGCCCAACCGAGACTCGAACTCGGGACCTTTGCCTTTCGCGGACAAGTGCTCTACCAACTGAGCTACCGAAGCACGACTCACGCCCGGTACTCACAGCTTTACTTCTGCCAGTACCTCGTCTCCTACCTTCCAAACTTTACAGAAGCTCTCCTGCGAACCAGGAGAGCTTCTGTAAAGTTTGGAAGGTAGGAGACGAGGTACTGGCAGAAGTAAAGCTGTGAGTACCGGGCGTGAGTCGTGCTTCGGTAGCTCAGTTGGTAGAGCACTTGCCCGCGAAAGGCAAAGGTCCCGAGTTCGAGTCTCGGTCGGGCACACAGTTTTAACCTGCCAGGAAGTTTCATATCAGCGCACACTCCGCTGCAGAGTGCAAATCTCATTCTGGAAACATCCCCCAGGCTGTGGCTAGGCCATGTCTCCGCAATATCCTTTCTTTCAGGAGTGCTAGTTCTGCATGGTTCGCAGGAGAGCTTCTGTAAAGCTTGGAAGGTAGGAGACGAGGTACTGGCAGAAGTAAAGCTGTGAGTACCGGGCGTGAGTCGTGCTTCGGTAGCTCAGTTGGTAGAGCACTTGCCCGCGAAAGGCAAAGGTCCCGAGTTCGAGTCTCAGTCGGGCACACAGTTTTTAAATCTGCCAGGAAGTTTCATATCAGCGCACACTCCGCTGCAGAGTGAAAATCTCATTCTGGAAACATCCCCCAGGCTGTGGCTAGGCCATGTCTCTGCAATATCCTTTCTTTCAGGAGTGCTAGTTCTGCATGGTTCGCAGGAGAGCTTCTGTAAAGTTTGGAAGGTAGGAGACGAGGTACTGGCAGAAGTAAAGCTGTGAGTACCGGGCGTGAGTCGTGCTTCGGTAGCTCAGTTGGTAGAGCACTTGCCCGCGAAAGGCAAAGGTCCCGAGTTCGAGTCTCGGTCGGGCACACAGTTTTTAAATCTGCCAGGAAGTTTCATATCAGCGCACACTCCGCTGCAGAGTGCAAATCTCATTCTGGAAACATCCCCCAGGCTGTGGCTAGGCCATGTCTCCGCAATATCCTTTCTTTCAGGAGTGCTAGTTCTGCATGGTTCGCAGGAGAGCTTCTGTAAAGTTTGGAAGGTAGGAGACGAGGTACTGGCAGAAGTAAAGCTGTGAGTACCGGGCGTGAGTCGTGCTTCGGTAGCTCAGTTGGTAGAGCACTTGCCCGTGAAAGGCAAAGGTCCCGAGTTCGAGTCTCGGTCGGGCACACAGTTTTAATCTGCCAGGAAGTTTCATATCAGCGCACACTCCGCTGCAGAGTGAAAATCTCATTCTGGAAACATCCCCCAGGCTGTGGCAAGGCCATGTCTCCGCAATATCCTTTCTTTCAGGAGTGCTAGTTCTGCATGGTTCGCAGGAGAGCTTCTGTAAAGTTTGGAAGGTAGGAGACGAGGTACTGGCAGAAGTAAAGCTGTGAGTACCGGGCGTGAGTCGTGCTTCGGTAGCTCAGTTGGTACAGCACTTGCCCGCAAAAGGCAAAGGTCCCGAGTTCGAGTCTCAGTCGGGCACACAGTTTTAATCTGCCAGGAAGTTTCATATCAGCGCACACTCCGCTGCAGAGTGAAAATCTCATTCTGGAAACATCCCCCAGGCTGTGGCTAGGCCATGTCTCTGCAATATCCTTTCTTTCAGGAGTGCTAGTTCTGCATGGTTCGCAGGAGAGCTTCTGTAAAGTTTGGAAGGTAGGAGACGAGGTACTGGCAGAAGTAAAGCTGTGAGTACCGGGCGTGAGTCGTGCTTCGGTAGCTCAGTTGGTAGAGCACTTGCCCGCGAAAGGCAAAGGTCCCGAGATCGAGTCTCGGTCGGGCACACAGTTTTAACCTGCCAGGAAGTTTCATATCAGCGCACACTCCGCTGCAGAGTGCAAATCTCATTCTGGAAACATCCCCCAGGCTGTGGCTAGGCCATGTCTCCGCAATATCCTTTCTTTCAGGAGTGCTAGTTCTGCATGGTTCGCAGGAGAGCTTCTGTAAAGTTTGGAAGGTAGGAGACGAGGTACTGGCAGAAGTAAAGCTGTGAGTACCGGGCGTGAGTTGTGCTTCGGTAGCTCAGTTGGTAGAGCACTTGCCCGCGAAAGGCAAAGGTCCCGAGTTCGAGTCTCGGTCGGGCACACAGTTTTAATCTGCCAGGAAGTTTCATATCAGCGCACACTCCGCTGCAGAGTGAAAATCTCATTCTGGATACATCCCCCAGGCTGTGGCTAGGCCATGTCTCCACAAAATCCTTTCTTTCAGGAGTGCTAGTTCTGCATGGTTCGCAGGACAGCTTCTGTAAAGTTTGGAAGGTAGGAGACGAGGTACTGGCAGAAGTAAAGCTGTGAGTACCGGGCGTGAGTTGTGCTTCGGTAGCTCAGTTGGTAGAGCACTTGCCCGCGAAAGGCAAAGGTCCCGAGTTCGAGTCTCGGTCGGGCACACAGTTTTAATCTGCCAGGAAGTTTCATATCAGCGCACACTCCGCTGCAGAGTGCAAATCTCATTCTGGAAACATCCCCCAGGCTGTGGCTAGGCCATGTCTCCGCAGTATCCTTTCTTTCAGGAGTGCTAGTTCTGCATGGTTCGCAGGACAGCTTCTGTAAAGTTTGGAAGGTAGGAGACGAGGTACTGGCAGAAGTAAAGCTGTGAGTACCGGGCGTGAGTCGTGCTTCGGTAGCTCAGTTGGTAGAGCACTTGCCCGCGAAAGGCAAAGGTCCCGAGTTCGAGTCTCGGTCGGGCACACAGTTTTAATCTGCCAGGAAGTTTCAGATCAGCGCACACTCCGCTGCAGAGTGAAAATCTCATTCTGGAAACATCCCCCAGGCTGTGGCTAGGCCATGTCTCCGCAATATCCTTTCTTTCAGGAGTGCTAGTTCTGCATGGTTCGCAGGACAGCTTCTGTAAAGTTTGGAAGGTAGGAGACGAGGTACTGGCAGAAGTAAAGCTGTGAGTACCGGGCGTGAGTCGTGCTTCGGTAGCTCAGTTGGTAGAGCACTTGCCCGCGAAAGGCAAAGGTCCCGAGTTCGAGTCTCGGTCGGGCACACAGTTTTAACCTGCCAGGAAGTTTCATATCAGCGCACACTCCGCTGCAGAGTGCAAATCTCATTCTGGAAACATCCCCCAGGCTGTGGCTAGGCCATGTCTCCGCAATATCCTTTCTTTCAGGAGTGCTAGTTCTGCATGGTTCGCAGGAGAGCTTCTGTAAAGCTTGGAAGGTAGGAGACGAGGTACTGGCAGAAGTAAAGCTGTGAGTACCGGGCGTGAGTCGTGCTTCGGTAGCTCAGTTGGTAGAGCACTTGCCCGCGAAAGGCAAAGGTCCCGAGTTCGAGTCTCAGTCGGGCACACAGTTTTTAAATCTGCCAGGAAGTTTCATATCAGCGCACACTCCGCTGCAGAGTGAAAATCTCATTCTGGAAACATCCCCCAGGCTGTGGCTAGGCCATGTCTCTGCAATATCCTTTCTTTCAGGAGTGCTAGTTCTGCATGGTTCGCAGGAGAGCTTCTGTAAAGTTTGGAAGGTAGGAGACGAGGTACTGGCAGAAGTAAAGCTGTGAGTACCGGGCGTGAGTCGTGCTTCGGTAGCTCAGTTGGTAGAGCACTTGCCCGCGAAAGGCAAAGGTCCCGAATTCGAGTCTCGGTCGGGCACACAGTTTTTAAATCTGCCAGGAAGTTTCATATCAGCGCACACTCCGCTGCAGAGTGCAAATCTCATTCTGGAAACATCCCCCAGGCTGTGGCTAGGCCATGTCTCCGCAATATCCTTTCTTTCAGGAGTGCTAGTTCTGCATGGTTCGCAGGAGAGCTTCTGTAAAGTTTGGAAGGTAGGAGACGAGGTACTGGCAGAAGTAAAGCTGTGAGTACCGGGCGTGAGTCGTGCTTCGGTAGCTCAGTTGGTAGAGCACTTGCCCGTGAAAGGCAAAGGTCCCGAGTTCGAGTCTCGGTCGGGCACACAGTTTTAATCTGCCAGGAAGTTTCATATCAGCGCACACTCCGCTGCAGAGTGAAAATCTCATTCTGGAAACATCCCCCAGGCTGTGGCAAGGCCATGTCTCCGCAATATCCTTTCTTTCAGGAGTGCTAGTTCTGCATGGTTCGTAGGAGAGCTTCTGTAAAGTTTGGAAGGTAGGAGACGAGGTACTGGCAGAAGTAAAGCTGTGAGTACCGGGCGTGAGTCGTGCTTCGGTAGCTCAGTTGGTAGAGCACTTGCCCGCGAAAGGCGAAGGTCCCGAGTTCGAGTCTCAGTCGGGCACACAGTTTTAATCTGCCAGGAAGTTTCATATCAGCGCACACTCTGCTGCAGAGTGAAAATCTCATTCTGGAATTTGTCTGTTGTCTAGATGTTGTTCATGCTTCTGTTGGTGGACACAGTGCATTGTAATAGCATAGCTAAATCTTAAAGATTTTTTTTAGTATTTTCAAATTCATCCCATGTTTGTAGTACTATTTTATTAATAAATGTGGAGTTTTGAAATCAGGCCACTCTTTTTGAAACACTGTGTGCAATGAAATCAATTGTATTTGAATTAGGTAAGTGTTTGTAAAAAAAGAGAGAGAGAGAGAGAGAGAGAGAGAGAGAGAGAGAGAGAGAGAGAGAGAGAGATACAGGGGGGGGGGGGGGGGGAGAGGAGAGAAGAATAAGGAAGATGGATTGGATTCATCTTGAAATATGAGGGGAATAGTCAGTGTGGTAGTTGAGAGATATTGAAGGTAAAAATTGCTGAGGAAGATCAGGGATTGACTACAGTAAGCAGTTTCAAGTGGATGAGCTGCACAGAGATGAAAAGACTTGGAGCAGACAGTCTCATGTGGAGAACTGCTTCAAACCAATTTCTTTGCATGAAAATCTCAACAGCATCCACATACCAGTACTGCTGACACTGACAAGGAAAAATCTAATATAGAAACAGAAATACTAACTGTTGTTGGCTTGCTTCTTCAACAACACATGCACATATTGTGTTCAAATAAATCACAGTTCCTCACTTTTCTAGAAATGCACAAAACAAGAAAACACTGGAGATGTATACCTCTTAGCCAACATATTACTCTGGAAGTACAAAGCTCAGATCTTCGTACAGGAGAACACTGTTTGTAGGTTTGACTGGGGGAAAAAGCCCAATGTGAACCACACTTTTGGTGCAGCCTAATGCCATCAGTTTGTTCACTAAAGACACAACTATCCGTTGATTAATGTGCAAATACAGTACTGCATTAGGTAGACAGGCAAGTCCAGGAGAAAACCACACAGTGCAGGGTCTTCGTCAATGGGTAAAGATAGCTGTAAATATCACCTGGTTGTGACAGATGAGTCCCTGCAGTCACTTAAATCTGCCACAGGCGTTTTACCACATAACTTGGCACTGGCGGATGCGTACTTTACAGCTGTGCCTGTCAACCCCGCCAATCATATGCGTGATTATATTGGCTGACCCAGCAGAATTACAAGGAGAACTTTTGAGAAAAATCCTCGTGGACATCAACAAAATAACCTAGAATGCTAACTATTAATAATCCTCAAAATAGGGTTACTGTACATAAATTTTGAAATATGTTTATTCAACTTTGATGTTTTAACTAGGTTACAAATCTCAACACTGATCATGTTAGTTAATTTAATGCATTATTTTCATGGCTACAGTCTTTTAACATTGAAAGTTGTCATTAAAGTGGAATAAAATGTGTGTTGATTGCAATTTTGAAAATTTAATCCAAAGCCAGCATTCAATGACATGAATGTGGGGAGCCTTTCCAAAATAACGTACAAATTAGCTGTTATGTTGTTCTGTGTTGCACTCCTTAGTTCTTGAGAAGCGTTATAATTTCTGGAACGGATCAGTAAATTTCACTGTTTTTGCCCTCTGTTGTAGCACTGGAAATGGTATTTTCTCAATTTGACTGATTCATTTGCGCACATAGATGCAGCTCAGATGTGCGCGTGTACTCCCATACACACGTGCATACATACACCCACAGTATGGCATGGCTGAGTTCCTTGGAGTCTGTTGCAATCTTTCCACCGTGGAAAGCTGAAGATAGTCACAGAAAGTTGCAACCAGTCTTCATTGTCCACAGACAACTGATAAACTACTTTGTGGATAAGCTGTGCTTAGGTAGGAGAGGGATATCCTCATGGGAATTGGAACCCAGTGTCGTGCAAGCGTACTGCAACCTTTTTTATGTTGTGCTGGGAATTGGCTGGAAGTGACAGGAAAGATTATAAAGGTTCATATCCACCTTCACAGCAGGACTACACTGAAACCACAGCTGTGTGGAGGAAACGTCATAATTTCTCATGAACAATCTGACAACTGAACATGATCAGAGACAATCATTTTTAGGAGTGTTTGAGAATTCTAAAGTGAAAAAAATCCATACTCCATATTCCAGGAAGGGACACGTGCCTCCTCTTGCCCAACCTTGCAGATGCCTGTTGTGCATTTTTAACTGATTATCATATTACAGTTTTAAGCTCTGTTTCTTTGCTGGCAGAAAATAATATTGAATTAAAGGGGATCTGCATTTTTGCAAGATCGTAATATTTGCTTTGTTTTACCCAAATATGTTTCACCACAGTTGTGGCATCCTTAGTGGGATTTTTCCTTATAGAGGCACACACATTGTGTGACTACCAAGAGAAATCAACCACAAGTCTGTATTAACACACCATGTCACCATTTCTGTATAAGTCTTGCCCTGAGCTGTACTTGGTTTATATTTGCCTGCTAAATGCGTTTTTGTGTAGAAATGACATTTTCTCCTGATCAGTGGTGAATCTTGTTGTGAATTGTGTATCTAAACCATAGCAGTATAATAAGCCCTAGAATTCACCAGTGATCAGAAGATCTGAATATATATATTTAAAAAAAAACACACACACATTTAGTAGGCAAATAAAAACAAAGTACAGTTCAGGACAAATGAGATGCAGTGATGATCACATGTATTAATTTAGACTTGTGGCTGATTTCTGTTGGTAACCACAAAGCACACACAATGTAAAAGATCAAGACAATAGAAGGAAAACCCACTGGGTATGCCACAACTGGGGTGAAGCATGTTTGGGTGGAACAAAACAAAAATTGTGTTCTTGGAAAAAGACAGACACTCTTCAGTTCATTATTCATTGCTTAGTTGGACAAGAATGTTAATCAGAATTTATTTAAACTTCATTTAATTGGGAGATTACCTGTGAAAGTGTATATATTACATCTATACATTAGTACTATGTTATTTTTCATAACTATTACATTAATATACTTCAAGGAAATTTGTATCAAACACAGCATTAATCTATTCTGCAGAGTCAATATGCACATGTCCCGGCATGCCAGATCTCAACATCATATTACGTTGGATTCTCATACATGATGATGAGACGATATTCAGATGCTATACGCACTTTCAGTTCAAGCTTATTGTATATCCAAAGGACAAAACAGATGTATCAGTCTACCAGTTACCAGCATGATCAGGTAGGCAGTAAGAGTTTATGAGGACTGACTGACACTTATATTATGCTACTCCACTTTAGTATGAACTGCCAGCTATAACTAAAATAATGTGTTACTTCATTTTTCAGATCAAGAAACAGACAGATCAGATGTATCACCTGTTGGCTATTTGCCTTGTTTTGCACCCACAGTATATAGATGAGTCTCTTCAACATGCATTGAGAGAGAAGAATTTCATCGATACAATGAACAAAATGCAGCGTGGTGAGCTTGAGGTACATGAAATAGTAGCACCTTGCTTTATCCCCGTCTGTCTTTTTTTCATACAGTATTTACATTTGTTCTGTTGAGTTGTAGCATTTCTGGGTTAATAGAATATAGTTGCTTTTAACTGAGTAAACCATTATTATGTATGCCTGCAGAGATGATGATGATGATGATGATGATGATGATGATAATAATAATAATAATAATAATAATAGACACTTATTAGTGATAATAGTGAAGGGCATTAGGAGTGATGTAGATTGGTTTAGCACATTTCAATACTTGTTTAGTATTATAGAAACGAAATGGATCAAGAAAGAGAAAATTGAAATGACAGTGACAGTAGCTGTTATGAAAGAATGAAATTAAGTGAAGAACTCTGCCAGCATGGAGGAGTGAAAGGTTGTGAGGAAGAGGGGATTGACGAGAGTGAGCTGCAAACTTAGTATATGGAAGAGATGGTTATTTGGTAGAAATTGGGCGATTAACTGTCCTTTTTGAAGTTTGGAAGGAATTTAAATCCTTGGGCTTTCTTAAGGAGATTGTTCCAAAGTCAGGCTCCTGATACAGAAAATTATTTAGAGAACATGTCAATGTTATGTGATGATACAGAGAGGACATTACTTTGTTGAGAAGGAGTGTTTCTGTTGTGCTGTTCAAGAAGTATCCTGATTGAGAAGATGCTGGAGCAAACTTAGGAGTACGTATGATAGTCTCTAGGCTTACTGGCACATAGCCATGATAATTGTTCGTAGGTAGAAGTGATATGGCAGTGGATGACTGCTACCTAAGGATTATGTCTTGGAGGAACCCTGACAGCAATGCCACCATGTTGAATAATTTTTTTCATGCAGCCACAGGACGTCGTGTTAAGACTCAAACTGTGCGCAATAGGCTGCATGATGCGCAACTTCACTCCTGACGTCCATAGCCAGGTCCATCGATGCAACCATGACATCATGCAGTGCGGTACTGATGGGCCCAACAACATGCCAAATGGACTGCTCAGGGTTGGCAACATGTTCTCTTCACCAATGGGTGTCGCATATGCCTTCAACCAGACAATCATCAGAGATGTGTTTGGAGGCAACTTAGTCAGGCTGAATGCCTTAAACACACTGTTCTGCAAGTGCAGCAAGATGGAGATTCCCTGCTGTTTTGGGATGGCATTATGTGTGGCCGACGTATGCCGCTGGTGGTCATGGGAGGCGCCGTAAGGGCTGTACAATATGTGAATGCTGTCCTCATACTGCTAGTGCAACCATATTGGCAGCATATTGGCGAGGCATTCCTCTTCATGGACGACAATTCACGCCCCCATCGTGCACATCTTGTGAATAACTTCCTTCAAGATTACGACATCGTTCGACTAGAGTGGCCAGCATGTTCTCCAGACATGAACCCTATCGAACAGGCCTGGGAAGGATTGAAAAGGGCTGTTTATGGATGATGTGACCCACCTACCACTCTGAGGGATCTACGCCAAATCGCCGTTGAGGAGTGGGACAATGTGGACTTACAGTGCCTAGGTGAATTTGTGTATAGTATGCCACGACAAATACAGGCATGCATCAATGCAAGACGACGTGCTACTGGGTATTAGAGGTACCAGTGTGTACAGCAATCTGGACCATCACCTCTGAAGATCTCCCTGTATGGTGGTACAAGATGCAATGTCGGTTTTCATTAGCAATAAAAAGGGTGGAAATGATGTTTACGTTGATCTCTAGTCAAATTTTCTGTACAGGTTCTGGAGCTCTCAGAACCGAGGTGATGCAAAACTTTTTTTGATGTGTGTATGTGAAAACTTGGCTTTTCTTGCAGCCATACTATATGCATACTAATTTAAACTATTAACTTTTCTTATTTGTGTGTTCACACTACTTAACAGTGATGTAGCACTTGGCTGACTTCATCAAATGTCCTATGCTCTGAATATCTGCTCTCATTGGCTGAATAGATCATGTGACAAGAGCTATGATTGATAAACAAAAGTGCATCATGATCTTGATTTCAGTGCTTTGGAAGCTACCATGTTGTATTTGGTGGAATTCGTGTTTACACTTTCAGAATATGAAAATATGTGGTGTACATGTTGCTGTGCATCAAGGATCTTTCCAAAATGCCTTGTTTTTTACTGGGTTTTGTTTCCCAGAGAGTGCTGAGAAATTCTCTGGTGGTGGATAAAACCTTTACCAATCAAAGAATTGGTGAATTTTACAGCTCTGAGGGAAAGTATATTGTCACTTAACATGAAAAAAAAATGAACTTTCACCTGTGATATAGCGTCTTTCATCATGAAAAAAGTATGTTTTCATTTGGGAAAAAGCATATTTTTAACTGGGAATCTGGGAAAAATCTGGGAGGTTTTTATTTCTTTAAAGTCAGTATTGCCATTAGACTTGTTTGTTTACAATATTACATTTACACTTACACAATCATGATTTCGGCTTCAAAGTGCCATTGTCAAGTGTTTTAGGTGTTATAAATTGCCTAAGATGGCAACACTTGATAATGACACTTTGAAGCCGAAATCATAATTGTGTAAGTGTAAATGTAACACTGTCAATAAACAACAGTCTAGTGGTGATACTGACTTTAAAGAAATATATTATGACTGTGGCCCCGCATTATGAAAAAATTATTAAGGGTTTTTATGTATTTTTTAAAATTTTCCCCCCATGTATGCACTGTGCAGTGTCTTATTTTAAGAGGATGTGATGAGCTTAATGTATTTATGTTTACATAAAAACCTGATACTACAGTGTTTGGCTCTGTTGCACTAGTGATGCTGGATTGGTTGAACAGCATACTGTCTTATGCCAAGAAATGATGTGACTTACCTGCACTTGAGACAATAATAATAAACAATGATCAGTTAGATTTATCCTGGAGTTTCCTTAGATCAAAGGATTAAATTCAGATGTCACTTACAAATTTTTGTAGTAATATTAAACTGAAATGCAAAATATAGTTTGTTGGCTACTGTAGCTCAGTATGTATAACTGTTGAAACTGTCCTCGACGTTTGCATGGTGGAGGAAGAGTTTTGTATAATATTTATTCATGCATTCAAGGAAACTCAACTGATAAGCAAATGACTATATCTTGTGCAGTCATGTAATGCAACCAGTAGTAGTTCAGCACTTAGAAAGGTGACACTGTGCGAAATTTTATACTCGTACTTGAGAGGGGAATGCCATTAGAACCTGATCGATACATTTCTTGAACCTTCATGTAATTTTGCTTGATCTAAATTAGTATTGTTGTTACTGTTTGTATTCAAAATTAATATTTTGGATAGAGCATTTTTACATAGCAGTACTCCTCACATAACCCCCAATAGTCTCATCATTCATTATAATGTAAAACATACATGACGAAATGAACATGTTATTGCAGTGTTTTGCCTATGGTGTATACAGAGGGAATGAATATATTGTTACCATTGTTTGTCTGATTTTAATATCTATGAAAAACATAGTTGTGCATAATAGTAAATGTGTAATTTATTCTCATTTTTAGGAATTTCAACAGTGTTTCCTCTACGCCTGTCCCGAGTTTGTACCTGCTACTCCTCCATTGTCTGACAGTGACACTGATCTTGTGGAGGAAGCTGTCAAACACCAGAAAGATGTATTCATGGATGAAGTGCGACAACAGAAGAATCTCCCCACAATACGAAGGTTCATGAATATTGCAAATATTGTGATGATAATTGTCATAAGCATATTTTATTAGTGCAATGGAACGAAAAAAGGATGTTGAAAACAATGCAGTATGTTGAAGTAGTTGTATTCTTATAAATTTGTCAGTTTAAAGTTGAAAGAACTATTACTGAAACTTGATCTTTCTATTGCACCAATAACATTCTGCTAAGCAGCATATCACTAAGGTGCCTGTAATGAAAGTGCTGTGATTGAAAATTGCAAAGTTAATGTGTGTAGTGCATGGTGATAAACACCTTGCAGTAGTTTCTATCGGTGCATACAAATTGGCAGAATCATGTTGCTCTGAAGCAGTAATTGATTATGATTGTGGAGCATAGGGTATTTGTCAGGGAGTGGAGATCTTGGCTTTGCTATGTAGCTCTTTCTGCTTCATTGTGGACAAGGAAATAGTAAGTACATGGCAGCATCTACATTTTAGAAATAAGAGTTGCAAGCAGTTTTGGGATGACGTGCAGCTTACTGATCTCTTCTGTTGCTGGAAAACAAAAATATTTTGGAGTTACCAGCCCACAAATTTTAAATAAGCAAAAAAACTGAAGTTCACTAGCTGTTAACTCCAAAATACTTTGATGTTTTCTAGCAAAACAAGAGATCAGTAAGTTTCTTGCCATCCAAAAGCTGCTTGCAGTTGTTATTTTACTGTCATCTTTGAGAGTTTGAGAATGAGTCTCTAACCACCCTTATAATAAAATCAAACAAAATATTAGTCGTTGGACACAGTTGTTTCCAATTTGCCAGTGCTATATTGTTCTGAGGTGTGCTGCATGCAGTGTGGAATAGTGATTGTCTTTGAGACATGACAACATAACGATTCCAACTTCTGTTAACTGCACAACACACTTGGGCATAGTAAGTGTTTGAGAACGTGATGTATTATCATCGATTTGGTGTTGGAATTGTAGGAAGAAGGCATGGATTTGTGTAACACAGGAAAAAAGGGAACTTGTGGTGTAGTATAAAAATCAATATTTTTATTAACATTGCAAATGTCAGTTCTTAAAGCATTGGCTGTAAGGTAGATCTTGTAGAAAATTCTGTCAGGTTCTTAAAATGATAGATGTTTGAGTTGTACAACCTATGCACTTAGACATACCTGCTGCTGTAGAGACAGTCCTACTCAAAGAGGGAGGATTAGCTCCAACATGTGCAATTGATGCATTAACTGCTGTGCTAACTAACCAGTATGCAGGGAGAGCCCTGTGTGTTAGAAATGAGAAATTTAGAAAAAACTAGTGTCACTTCAGTTTCAACTATGGCTGGATGACTTGTCTGGTGTAGTAGTAATAAATTATGTACTCAAACATTCCTCGTGAATCAGTATGTCTGTCAGTGAAAACCATATAAAAATCCCTGCAATACTTCCTGAGATTAGCCTTCGTATGCAGGCAGAAAAATGCAGCAGTAGACTTCAGTGGTGAAATTTCAAAGGTCTTAAATCCAATGTAGCTTCCAATCTTAAGGTCCCCAAATATGCCATCCTGTCATCAAAACATTATAAGATGAAATGTATCTGTACGGTGAATACCTGTTGGCTGCATATACTCCCAAACATTTAGAGTCAGAACTCATATAAAAAGTACAAGATGTTTTTGAAAAGTAAGGGCCAGTTGGCCAGAAGATTCAACTGTCTATGGTGTTCAACTTGAGATTAACAATGAGAGGTACCGAGTGATGGGATCGACTTTTTGAAACCAAATATATGGTGATGTAGGTTAGGATTGCAGGTATCACACCCTGCAGACATTAACCCTAGTGGATCCTCATTTATGAATAACAGATGAAAAAAATTCAGGATTTTGCGTGGTGCTCAGTAGCAGTACAAAAGTTGTATTACATATACTGATTGTGTGTTGTAATGGGTAGGAAAAGGGCTTCACATGTAGGAGGTTGTGGGTCAAATCTTGTCAGGTGCATTAATTATTTTTTATTTTAAGATCTTTATTGAGGTAGATTTGATCATTATTTTTATTCAGTTAGTGTAAATGTATTTTTTTTCTTTTAATTTCTGTTCCTTTGTCACATTTTAATCATCGCATGAACATTTTCATTTTTTCTTTATGTCATTCTTTTTTCCAGTCGTAATTTTTGTGAATGTGTATTTAATTATATTTATCTATTATAATAATAAATTACTTGGAAATTCAGATCTGTCAGGGAGGGGGGGGGGGGGAAGAGAGAGAGAGAGAGAGAGAGAGAATAATCAAACAATGGAAAATCCAGGATGGAATGTACAATATTAGGAAAAGGAAAGTTGCCACTCACCATATAGTGGAGATTCTGAGTAGCAGATAGGCACAACAAAAAGACTGTCACAAACAAAGCTTTCGGCCAGTAAGAACACACACACACACACACACACACACACACACACACACACTGCTGTCTCAGGCTACACACATGTACTCTTGTCTCTCCATTGAGGCAGGTTGAGCTGCTTAATGTTTTTGGCGGAGGTAGCGGCAGGTAGGCTGGAAGCAGAATTTTTACATCTCTGGTATAAGAAATATTGGAAATTGCCAGTGTGTAATATGAGGAAGTTCATAACAGCTTTACAAATGTGAATATCATTGAAGAACATGCATTTGCTCAGACCTGTTACACAAACCACAGGCTTCATCTTAAAGGTCACAAAAAAACATTTACTCAGAGTAATTTTTAATATTATTAAAATAATGGGAAATGGGGTGCAATAAAAACAAATAGCCTCATACAGTTGGCTCCCAGAACATGAACAGAACTTTGTGAAGTACATTGCTGTCTTTAAGAACTGTGCCAAATCTAATGCAGAACTGATGTATGCAATGTTTATTTAGAACAATATTATGAAGCATGTGCCACTGAATTGCCTGTAAATAATTGTATCTTGTTGATTGTAGAAATATGTAGGGCACCCCCATGGAAGCTTGGTCTCTTTTTGTAGCAGCTAAACTCTTGTACTGCACATGCTTAAATGTAAAACAGATGTCACCATACTTCGTGATTTCAATATAAATTTCCTAACTTAGCAGGGAAGACAGACCTGGAAAAATTGATTTACACCTACAACCTTATACCAGCAGAGCAACATCAAATTCAAGCACCCTAATAATTTGCATCATTTTTATAGACCAAGGAAAAATAGGCAGTATTATTATTTGTAAAAATATTGAATGGTCTCTCTGACCATGATGGTCAAAGACGTTTTATTAATTATGTAAGTATTCGGCAACATGTCTGTTGTGAAAGAGATGTCATTTCAAAGTACTGTCTGTTAAGCAATGAAATTTCAACAATATTTGAAGATTCTTTTCTAAAAGTAGTTTATAGAAATCAGTCCAAAAAATATGAAAAAACTATGCATCAGAGGGGGAATAAAAGATGCCTTGTAACTATACCAAAAAATCTAAAGGCATTGTTTTGAATATTTATGATAAACATTTAAGCAACCAAGAAATGATTGCAGAAGTCTTCAGTGAAAATTTTGAGTTCTGCTGACTAGTGGCTCTTTAAAATATGCCATGGAAGTGCTGAAACACTATTTTCATAATCATGTAAGGTTGAGTATTTTCCATGACTGGAAACAAAATAAAGAAAACCATAGACTCTTTAAAAAGCAAATGATCATCAGCTGTAGCTAATATTTCCAGTAAACTTCAATGAATCGGGGCATCTTCCGAGTAAAAATGAAGCTTGCTTTAATGAAGACCCCACCCTCCTCTCAGAAACAGTGATACAGCACAAATCACAAACTATCACCCCATCTCTCTCTTGACAACATTTGCCAGACTCCTCAAGAAAGTACTGTATTCCAGAATTTTGAAGCATCTTGAAAACTTTGAGATTATCAGTGAAAGACAGTTTATGTTCCAAAACAGCACACACAAATGAAGCTATATTTTCCATTACGGATGATGTACTGGCAATCCTAAATAAAAAATGAGGCATGTTGGTATATTTTATGATCTTTCTGTGGCTGTAGTGTGTGTATAACAAAAATACTTGTCTTCAAAGAGGGGCTGTTGGAAGCTGGCTATAAGTCTGCATCCAAGGCAGGAAGAAGATGAAGGTACTTTAAGATGAGAGCAGTAGAGCAAATGAGGTGATATAGTCAGAATGGAGTTCTTTATTTCATGGAGGCTCACAGGGATCAGCCCATGGTCTTCCACTGTTTCTTATATAGCTTTAGTAACAAAATCCCACAGGAGATAACTATTGTACAAGACAGTCAGCAGATACAAAGTGCATACTGCTCCAAATCCAGGCCTCCACATTGATAGCAGGGTTACCTGGGAATTTAATGTCCTCCAGACCACAACAAAGTTGTCCTCGACTTCTTTTACCATTAGGCCAATCTCACACATTAGAGATATCAGTGACACAAAGTTCATCTACTTTGGGTACTTCTTCCATGTCATGTGCTATAGAATTATCTTCTTAGGCAATTCACCCACATCAAAGACAATTTTCTTTCTACAGAAAACACTATCCGAATTATGTGTAAGTTCCCTGAGAACCTCCTGTCTTAATCTTTTTAAGAAGCTTAGGCTACTTAACATGATTTTCCAACATATTTATTCCCTCAAAAGCTTCACAGGTGCACTAAGCTTCCTGTGCTTTTCACCAAATAAAGGTGTTGAATGGCACATATTTAAAAGGTAAGAAGGCAAAGAAAAAGTATGGAGTGGGGATTAGGAGGGAAAGCAGGGTAGGGGTGGGGGAAGATGTTATAGTGCAGCCTGTGTGTGTGTAGATATTTGGTGGGGACATGATGATCTAGTGCATGGTGCATAATTGGGAGACCGTGTTGGGGGCAGGGAGGGGAAGGAGAGAAACAGAAAAGGGGAAGGACTGTGCAGATGCAGAAGGGGGTGGGGGAAGAAGGTGTGTGTGGAACTGAAGTAGGAGCAGGGATGGACATAATTTGAGGCCAGGGGGGTTACGAGGACAAAGGGTATGTTGCAGGGACAGTTCCCACCCGTGCAATTCAGGGAAGCTGGTGTTGCCTGAAGAATCCAGTTAGCACTGACAGTGAAACGATTATAGAAATTGTGCACTGCACAGCATGCTTGGCAACTGGGTGATCCAGCTGTCTCTAGGTGACAGTCTGGCAGTGACTTTGATGGTGTAGGAAATGATTGAGACAGGACTGGAATAGGAGCTAGTGTGGAGATCAATGGTACTGGTCTTGGCGTCTGGGTCTTCTCCAGGAATGTAAGTCATGATTCGAAGGGTTGGTAGCAGAATTGGTATATGGACAGACAAAGGACATTGCGTATGTTGGGTGGGTGTTGGAATGTCATTGTGGGAAAAGGGGTAGAGAAGATATTTCTCATTTCAGAACACAATGAGAGGCAGTCAAAACCCTGCCAGTGAATGTGATCCAGTGATACTGAGTTGTGAGGGTGGCACTGTTTTGTGGTCCATCAGTGGGTATCTAAAGGATCGTAGGTGACTGCGGAGACAGGGCATTGTATATCTGTTTCTGGACTAGGTGTGGAGGGTAGTTTTGATGTGGAAAACTTCAGTCAATCTCTTGGCATATTTGGAGAGGGACCGCTCATCACTGCAGATAAGATGACCACAAGTGGCTTGGCTGTGTGGAAAGGATATCCTGGTGTGGAATGGATTACAGCTGTCAAAATTGAGGTATTGCTGGTAGTTGGTAGATTTGATGTGAATGGGGAGGTACTGATGATGTCATCCAAAAAGTGACATTGAGGTAAGCAGCTTGTTGGGCTGAGGAGGACCAGGTGAAGTTGTGGTGGTAGGAGTGGGGGAGGGGGGTCTGGAGAAACATTTCTTTCCCTCTTGGTCCATATCACAAAGACGTCATTGGTGAATCTGAACTAGGTATGGTATTAGGGATTCTGGGTGGCTAGGAAGGATTCGTCTAGATGTGTCATGAGTAGGTTGTGAAGAGGGGTGCTATGCAGGTGCCTATGGTGTACTGTGGATTTGTGGATTTATTTATGCAGTGCTTTCAGAGGAGAAGTAATTGTGGGTGACAATACAGTTGATCATGGTAATCAGGAAGGGTGTTGTAGGTCTTGTACTTGGAAAGGTATTGTTCGTTGGTGACAAGGCCATGGGAATACTCATGTAAAGGGACAGGGCATCGACAGTAACAAGCGAGGTACCAGGTGGTAGATTTACAGGAACTCTAAATTGACGGTTGAGGAAATGGTTAGTGTCTCGAATAGGGAGGTAGGTTATGAGTAACAGGATGAAGGTGTTGGTCCACAACAGCAGAGATTCTTTTTCTGAAGCACAATTATCAACCACAATGGGGGGGGGGGGGGGGGGAGCAAATTCATATTCTTAAGGGAAAAAACCTTGTTTCACAAAGCGCCTAGCATCCAGTGCACGTTATAGTCTGTAAACTCAAGAGCGAGCAGCACTTTTGGTGGGGGAAGTGGCCTTTTCTACTACTGTGGAATTCAAACATATATATTTTGTAATGGATGTCATCAAACCATATTCAAGACAGTGGAAATTAAAATGTACTGTGGTGCCTCTCCTCCTTACATTCGGCTGGTTTGACATCCTGTCCCTCTTTTTTTTAATTTTTTTTTTAAAGAACTCTTCTGAAAAGTTGCACTCTTTATTCCCTATCAGCTAACAACTTGCTGCTTTGTGTGACATAAAATAAAATATAGGATACATAAACCCAGACATAAAAACAGACATGAGACAAGCAAGACAATACACATTTCTTCAATCATTAGCTTCTAGAATTTTTTTCTCTCTAACCTTGCTAAAGCTTTACATGGCGTGCTTTCCTTTCTGAGAAAGAATCTCGTACGTCATCAAAGTTCGTCAAACGTTTTGCTACATGAAAAATCAAAATGTCGTTGTCTAATACTAAAAAAGCTGTTAATACAAATAGGACCGAAGACTGGTGTGGTTTCCCGATCTGATTACGTCATTTTGTCACTGCTACATAAAACAAAACAGGCCTTTCTAATACTGCAACAATTGTAACACACGCCAAATAAACGAGACTTTTGGCATAAACGATCTTTTTTGTAACGACTGAATATAATTCACAAAGTACCAATCTCAAATGCCTATTAGGCCTACTACAAGCAAAAAGTATTATGTTACGAAATAGTTTCACATTTCATTCACAAGCTCCAGTTTCTCAAGCATGAGATCAAAAAGTAGTAGTACGAAATATTGTTCCATAATTTGTGTGATATCGCCGTTTCTTCTTCTTCCTCGCTCTAACAAATAGTCTTATCACTAATTCTGTTACTATTCTTGCCAATGTCAAAGCTTATTCATGGGTAAACTTCACTAATTCTGCCAAAATTACCGGTTTAGTTATCCCGCGATTATTCTCGGTTAGGCGTTGTTACATGTTCGTACAACGCGTTTTCCGCGCTTCTTCCGGAATAGAACTTAAAGCGGCTGCTAGCCAGGGACTGTAGGACTGGCCCTTACTGGTATAGCGATCTGGCCAAAAACTTTCTGTCAAAATTTCATTTTCTTGGATACGTTGAGAAGGTAATATGTAATCTTTCTTACCTGTTATTTTGTTTATTTCCACTTCTGTAGTCTGAATCTATGGATTTCGCTAGTAATTATAACAACACTCATCATTCGCAAACCCAGTTAACCACACAATCAGACAGCAGTTGGAATTCATCCGTTCGGCCTTACTCCGCTCAGCTCGTATAGCCCCTTTTGTCTGTAGGAAAGTATGTTTCTACATGCGACTCGGATTCCCCTGACAGACAAGCATTCACAAATCAACTTAATGATTAATTCAGAAATCAACTTTTTTTCATTCAGAAATCAACTTAGAATGTGTTCAAAAACCGACAGGGATACTTTCAAAGTCATATGAATAATTGATAGACTATAGTCTGTCGGTAAACTGAAGAGCGAGCGAGCGAGTCCCCACTCTGCCTACCCAGCTACATCACGAGGCGCTTCTACAGGCTGTCACAACGTAGTATTGACCCTGCCGCCGCGCGCGCTTCAAATCTGTGGCGACGCCATGTACTGATATGTCGTCGTCGTCACTTTCTAAATTAATAACTATGACTTCTAGTAGGCCTTCAATAAGCCCATCCTTAACCCAGTACTCTCAAGTTTCTCCATGTGGGGGCAGTATGCACTCCTGTCATCTTGAGTTATCGTATCAAAACCTGTAACAGTTGGGACAAGTGTTTGTATATGCTTTTTTTGGTTACTGCAAAATTTAGTTTGGAATAAAAAACGGAAACTCAGAAAACTGCTTCATACCTTCTTTCACCAACTGCAGCAACTTCGTCATTTAAATATCTCCAAGCATATTTCTTCCTCTGACGAAATTTTTGGGATTTGTTCACGCCATTTTCAATTGGATTTAAATCACAGTTGTATGATGGAAGTCGCAGCACAGTGTGCCCATAAGCTTCAAGTATTTTATTAATTTCAAATACTTTATCTTCCAGCTTATGTTGTTTAATTAAATCAAATAATTTTGTTTTTATCATTGACAAATCAGCTTCCACCTTATTTTTTAATAATGATTCAATCATTTCCCTTTTATTTGAGGACCTAGTCGGAGCTTTGTTATGCTCCTTGTTGTGACTTGAGGTGTTGTACATTACAATAACAAAGTTCGGTGGCAGATTCAGAACTACTATAGTCGATATCCAATTTGAAAAATTTTCGTAGTTCATTTGCCCACGGTAGTCCCCTGTTGTATATCCCGCTTTATAAATTAACTGTGTGTTGAATAAAAACCCATCTTTTGACTCAATATTGACCACTATAATCCTATTGCTTCAGCTAACACTGTCGATAATGCTATCAACGCCAGTGCCTTGCCAACATTTTCTGTAAGTAATATTGTTGTCCACCTAAGTTTCATCAATACAAAAGAAATTTTCTGCATAGCTCCCTTAATTTCCTCACATGGTCCAGGTACTAACATCGCCAGTCAATTATATCCATTCTCTCTATCAGAATCTTTCGTTTACTTATAGATGTTTTTCAGGTAAATCCCATTTCAAGCAGTGTCTTACGTAAAACATCATTATGCAAAAGGAAATCGATATTTTTGTATCACGGCAGTAAGTAATGCCCGTAATGCCGGCATTATTTTTTTTGTTTATGTGGAAGTCCTTCATCGTTTGTCGAATGACCGATTTTGTGAAACTGCCTGTAATGACCTCCCAAAATTATCAGTTTTCCTTCGTGGCGGTTCCAGTAAACCACGCGGTTTATTTTCGCGTTTCTTCCTTATGCGTCTTATTTTGGTGAGACTGACGTTTGCATAAATTGCAGCCCTCTGAGTGGGACTGGTAATATTAGCCAACAGTTCATTTTGTGCCGCCTCTTTAACACATGATGATGTAACATTAGAGATGATCGAACGCTCGTTACTCCGTAAATACCTCCTCCATATTCTGCACATTTTCTTGCAATGCATGGTGATTATCCATCACTTCCGGATACCAAAGTATATCAGTAAGGATACAAAATTAACTGTCTGACACTGGAAATTAAGTTCCCACGAACAGAACGACATATATCACTGCACGCCGATCTACAGCGCTAGGCAGGTAACAGGCAACTGATTTTGGGTGCCCCTGTAGGCCAGTGGTAGACGACATTTTGATTTTTCATGTAGCAAAACGTTTGACGAACTTTGATGACGTACGAGATTCTTTCTCAGAAAGGAAAGCACGCCATGTAAAGCTTTAGCAAGGTTAGAGAGAAAAAAATTCTAGAAGCTAATGATTGAAGAAATGTGTATTGTCTTGCTTGTCTCATGTCTGTTTTTATGTCTGGGTTTATGTATCCTATATTTTATTTTATGTCACACAAAGCAGCAAGTTGTTAGCTGATAGGGAATAAAGAGTGCAAATTTTCGGAAGAGTTCTTTAAAAAAAAATTAAAAAAAGAGGGACAGGATGTCAAACCGGCTGAATGTAAGGGGGAGAGGCACCACAGTACATTTTAATTTCCACTGTCTTGAATATGGTTTGATGACATCCATTACAAAATATATACGTTTGAATTCCACAGAGCGAAATAAAGTGACGAGTGATAGGAGAATGCTGTGTGGTGTGGCACTGTACTTTGGCACACTTACGACCAAATAATATGTCTTACATTTCCTCAAACACATATGTTTTATACATCAAACTCTTCAGAAAGATGTGTGCTACAAAGTGAACATATTTTTGAAAATACTATTTTTTTAAATTTTTGGCATCCTATCTCCAACGCCCGAGGTAGTGGCGGGGTATTGCTCCGGTTCGGAAATATCGTAGATCCGGGGCTGATACGCAGAGCAGTCTTGAGTTATAGTGAGGAAGTGGGTAGTCTCGACGTGACCCGTGTTTACATTTAGTGATGTTGCTGTTTCCTCTTCGTTTACTGCTCTCACGTCAAATGAAAACAAAACAGATTTCTGTTGCCAGGAACTATCAAGTGAATCAAAATACATTTACATAATTACGGAAGGCAAAAATGTGTTGTTAGTTGCAGATTTTATTTTATTTCCACCTCTCTGACAGTCAAGCATTAATTGCCTTGCAGAACAATGAAGTTATTTTTGTCGGTTTGCTAAAGAAATTTTCTTTTATTAATCTTTTCCGTTGAGGCAGAAAATCTATTCTAAATGAAATGTTTAATTCCACACACTGTTCGCTGCATTTCAAGTGCACGTTTTCAACTTCTGGCACGTATGGCATTGTGCCATAATTTAGATCTAAATATGAGATAACACAGTACTGGTACTCCAAGAAAATTTACATCCTGAAAACCACATTGAAAAGCGTAATATCAGGTCGTGGCCTACTTCATTGGGAATCTGGACGACCGAAAGTGCACTTTAAATGTGCACGTTTTAGTATGGGTCACAAAATTCCGATGACATAATGTAAGATCTTTTAATGTTTTACACGTACGAATATACGGTCTCCCTACGACATCGTAGCTGCGCCAAGCGCAGTGACGTCTGTTATCTACGCTTTCTGGCAACTTTTTGTGTAGCAACACTATGTATATTAATTTAAACCATTAACTTTTTCTGTTTGTGTGTTCACGCTACTTAACAGTGATGTTGCTGTTGGCCGAGTACATCACGTATTCTAAGCTCTGAATATCCACTGTTATCGGCTGGCGAGATCACGTGACATGAGCTATGTCTGGCTTACGAAAGTGCTTCACAATCTCGATTTCAATGCTTCGGAAAGTAACTTGCGGTGTTTGGTGGAATTCGAATTTATACTTTCGTTATATGAAATTATGCCGTGGACATGTTGCTGCACATTAAAGATCTTTCCAAAACATGTTTTTTTTCCCCCTGTGTTTATTTTTCTAAAGCGCCGGGAAATTCTACACCCCTGTTTAAAACCATCATTCAAAGGACTGATAAGTTATACAGTTCTGAGAGAAAATATACTGTCAGTTAACAAGGAAAAATGTATGTTTTCACCCGGGAGAAAGTGTATTTTTAACTGAGAAATCCGGGATTTTTTTTTTTCATTGTCCGCTTATACACCCTGGTGAGGCAAACTATGAGCTTTCGAATTTCTGAGAAGTTCTCAGGGGATGATTCAAGGGGGTAGGGGGTTTGAATTGTGGTTAGGTGGAGTAAATTGAGTAAGACAGGGTTGGGTTTGAGTTAAGTCAAATTACTAATGTTGGTGGCGAAAAAAGTGTTTCTACTGTAGGTACCAGAAGGAGGTCATGCTGTCTCACCATCATTCCCCAGATGCTTCAGTATGAAAACTAACCACAAATCCGCAGAAAGAAATACAACCAATCACCTTAAAACTGATTATAACATTATAATCTTACCTGCTGACAAAGGCTCTACCACTACGGTTATGAACTGCAGGGATTTCCTGTTGAGGTGCTCGGCCGGCTATGAGACAAGTTTGCCTACAAGTTCTCCCACAGTGAACCCCTTCCAGGAACCCTTCTCCTCTAATACCTCTCTCCTGAGCCTGCCTTCTTAACCGCACCACTTCCTGCACACCTACCTTCTAAATGCTTCCTAAAATACACAAACCCAAGCACCTAGGACACCCTGGCTGGATACTGCACCTTCACAGAAAGAATATTTGCCATTGGGGACCAACATCTTCAGCCTATTGACCATAGCCTACCTTCATATTTAAAAAATACCAACTATTTCCTCTTTCAACTGTCCACAGTTCCTTTATCACCTAGAACTCCTGTTTGTCACTATCGATGCCACATTCCTCTACACTATCATCCCCAATGCCTGTGGCCTTGTTGTCATTGTACCTTTGCCAACACTTGAATATTCCAAAACTACAACCTCCTTCCTGCTCACCATGACCAACTGTGTCCTCATCCACATCTACTTCTCCTTCGAAGGTATTGTACCCAAACAAATCCATGGTTCAACCACATGGCACCATCGTCTTGCCAAGCTGTACCTGGATCATTTAGAGGAATCCTTTGTAGCCACACAGAATCCCTAACCCATCATCTAGAACAGATTCATTGATAACAGCTATATGACTTGGGTTGAGGGTGAGGATACCCTATACACATTCATCAAGAATAGCACTACCTTCTCCCTCATTTGCCTCACTTGTTCTTCCTCAGCCCAACAAGCCACCTTCTTCATTGTTGACCACCACCTCAAGGATGGCTTGATATGTACTTCCATCCATATCAGACTGACCAAGAGGACTACTATTTTGACAGCTGACACTCATTACACCAAGAAATTCCTTCCATGCAGGCAGCCACCTGTGGTCATCTCATCTGCAGTGATGAGCAGTCCACCATAAAGTATGCTGAGGGTCTCACTGAGGTCAATTACCCACCACACCAAACCTTGTCTCCCCAGTCATCTATCTCACATACCCACTAATCAGCCATAAAGGAGCACCCACCTTTTGAGGTTCGTACCACCCAACACTGGAACAACTGAGTCATGTTCCTGACTATAGTTTTTTTTTCTCTCTCTAGCTCTCATTAGACAGCTGGATCACCCAGTTGCCGAGCATGCCGCACAACACGTTGTGCTTGACTTCGACTGCTTCATAGACCAAGCCATTTGGATTCTTCACAACACCAATTTTCCTGAATTCCACAGGTGGGAACTCTCTGTACACCATATCTTTTGTTCCTGTAACCCTCCAGGCCTCAATCTTTGCCATCCACCTGCCTTCTTGCCCTTTGCTGCTTCCACTCCAGCTTCACAATGCATTCTGCCCCCCCCCCCCCAGCTCTCATGGATAGTCCTTTTGTGTCCTCTGCTTATCTCCCCCCTCCTCTCCCCCAACCCCAAAGGAAAACAGTAGCAGCCCATCATCGTGTACCCATCACGTCCCTGCACATTCCTAAAGGCAGCACAACAGCATCTTCCCCCACCCCCACCTTGTCATTCCCCCACCTCCACCCCCACCCCACTCCCAGCCATACAACTTTTTCATACCGCCGTATCTTCTCCAGCCACCAACTCACTGCATTTTCTAAATCTGAGGAAGGATTTTGCCCAATAGCTTACTGTACTTTTAAATAATACCTTTAAGTGTGCCTGTCTGCCACCCAGTGCCTCCTATGTGGTGCATAACAATCTGTTTCACTCATATTGTTATTCTGTTCAGAATGTTCCATTGTCAGATTTTGCCAAGGACTTGCTGTGTCATTTAACTTGAAAGAAATCTTGAGCAAGTTCTAAATTTCTGTGCAGAATGTGGTCCTCCTCTGGCTATTAGATTTTAATTTGTTTCAACAATGGCCATCACAATCTATTACATTCAGTTGGTCAAACATCAATGTTTATTTGATTTTGTGGTATTCTTGTTTTATGCTATCTAGTAATTTACAAATTTAAATGACTTATGTTTCAACAGAAGGCATTAATGACAAACTTGTTATGAAAACTGCTTACGCATAGTCAATTATTTGTTTCTTAACTAGGAAATTTGCTTTTCTTTGTGTGTGATATCACATATATCATAGTATTTGTTCTAGTATGTGTGTGTGTGTGTGTGTGTGTGAGAGAGAGAGAGAGAGAGAGAGAGAGAGAGAGAGAGATGCTGTAACTTACCAAATTAAAGCATTGGTATATTGATAGAGACGAAACACACACACACACACAGCTGTGTCTGTATATGTGCGGATGGATATGTGTGTGTGTGTATTATCACAATACAGACTTTAATTTTTAATTTTTTTTTATTTTTGACAGCTATTTGAAACTGTACACAACTCTTCCTTTGTCCAAACTGGCAACTTTCATGAGCCAAGGTCAGAGAGAAAGTACAGAATGGGATTTAAATAAAAAAATGCAAGACCTCATTATAAATCTGCTTTGCTTCAAGCACAAGATGAAGAATGTTGTTTGGACTAAGGGTACTTCTGGCCTAGAGGGCAAATTCCAGTCTGGTTCTGAGGTTTGTATTGTAAACACCCTTCCTTCTCTTTAAAACATAAGAAATAATTTGTTATTTAATGCATATGTTTGCATTTCAATGTGCATAGACAAGTCCCATTGCTATTCACAAGAACTTTCAGGCTCAGGTAATGACTTTACCTCTTTTACATTGAATTTAGTAAAAACATTGAACATTTTGTCTCTCTCTCTCACACACACACACACACACACACACACACACACACACACCTCCCCCTCCTTGGTCTCTCTTACCTTTTGCACGTGCACACACACTTTCACTTGTTAATATCCAATGAGTGTAAAACATTTTGTCACTTTTATCCATTATTCTTTTGTATAGTTGACGAAACTTTATTTAGAATATAGATACCCACCACTGTTTCAGGATATTTTAGCTTATTTTTCAAAGTTGGTAAACTTCAAATAATAAAATTGTAACACTTTGAGCAACAGTTACCCACTGAAATGGACTTTCCCAGACATGATAGAAATGTGTTAATGTAATTATATTTCTTTTGAAATGTGATTTGAACAGCTGTTTGAGTGCACCGTTCAATGGTAAATTGCCAGACTACAAATCCGAAGGTAATGGGTTTGATCCATCCCTTACCACTTCTTGGCAATGTTTGTTAGTGTGAAAAATGCTGTGCTCCATGGTGGTTTGGGGTCAGTGTTAAACTGTAGGCGCCCCTGTAACTGACTGGGTAAACCAGTTCAAAAGTTGGATGAGGGCAATAGCTTACCACCTCCAATAGGATCACGGCTAATAGACTTATGTTGTCTTCAAATCAACCTTCAGATTATTGACAACAATTATTGCCCATTATAAGATAGTCCAGACACTTAAAAATGTTAGTTTGTGGCGAGGAACATAAACAGTATTGTGGATATGATTATGCAGACTAAGAGTTTCTATATTTATACTGTTGTCATTTAGATTATACAAAAATAATTTCATTTCTGTTCTTCATACTCTTTAATTGGTAACCTTTGATAAATTCAATCAAGCATGATCTAATTTCCAACAAGTTTGCCATTATTAACCGCAGGTGGAGGATAATTTAATTTTCAGATGGAGGATAATTTTAAACATAGGTATGCGTTTGTGTTAGCATTGTGTCATCTTGCATAACAATATTACATAAGAGGCTGTTTTTGCCCCCAACACTATACTATGTGAATAAGTAAAACTTTTTACAATTGGTGTGTGTGTGTGTGTGTGTGTGTGTGTGTGTAGTCACACACACATGCAGTACGGGATGATCACTTGAAAATGACTTACCTCTCTAAATCAGCAATAGCACATTACCATAACAGTTTTGTAGCCTGAAGTGGAGAATGACTTTGTTTAAAATATTTTTGTGAGCGGACAGTCACGTGTCACGAAAAATTTCTCCTGTTGTGTGTGTATCTTCCTTTCTCTGCGTAGTTGCCTCTAATTAGTTATCTGTCTGACATTCACTACTTAAAAAATGACATTTTGTGCCTCTTTTCACCAAACTTCTGAAGTAACAGTCACTCTGTAGGCCAGTCTCCGAGAGAGATTTTGTTTTGTTTATAACATAGGTGCAAAACTGAAACTGATCATTAAACAGAGAGATCATATCATCTGCCTTTGTAATTATGATTATTGTTTTCACTGTAGACATTGTAAAGGTGTGTGTGTGTTGGGGGGGGGGGGGGGGAATTGTGTGTGCGCACTCTGTGACTTACGTATGATATGGTATGCATTCTGTTGAGAGATGTTGTATTGAAAAGAATTATCTAGCAAACTACTGCTTTGGACCTGGAATATTCCTCTACTACTACTACTACTACTACTACTACTACATCCACAAGTACTTAAATGTTTGACAAGTTGCTTAATTAATAATGACAAAATTTTATTTTTTGCATGCCAGGAAATAGTTTCATATGGAGCTGAATCTTTGTCCATGGTGTTGGGAGTTTCCAATTTAAGGTCATAATGGATATTCACATCTTTTCTGAGGGTTATTTCTAAATCTATCACGTTGTCAATTTGGTAACTGATGATTGTTTATGTCTGTGTCTGTCAGTCATTCTAACATTTTGTCTGTTGGCAGCCAGAAGTAAAGCAATATGATGTACGAGAGTTTGACTGTGAGAAATACTGATTCACCTGGCCTATAGATGACTTATTTATAGTTATGTTTTAAATCATTAACCTGTGTAAAAAGTGTCTTTTTAAGCAGAGCGCACGCGAACTAGCTTTATTATGATTAATTATATTTCTTTAAGACTTCAGATATCTGGTAATGGTGTCTTATTTTCATGTAATTATTTACTTTTTCTAGCTGGACTTCTACATTGACCGTGACATGATACATATAGCAGATACAAAAGTATCCCACCGTTACGGAGATTTCTTCATCAGAAAAATATTGAAGTTTGAAGAGCTGAACAGGAAGTTACATTCATTGAGAGTATAATCATGAAACTGTGGAAACATTTGTACACTCAGTTGAAATATAATTTATAAATGAATTGTGTGAATGTCATTATGGTTTTTTCCCCTCAAAATAAGCTTCCTTCACTGCTCTTTATTTTCATTGAGGAATCCAGTGTAAAATAAATGATTCTTTTGTATGTTTGTTGTTGCGATATTATTATGTAGCATGAACCTAAACTCTCTATTGTCTATAGTTTACATCCTTATTTCTCCCTCCCAACTTCCATGAATCATTGCAGCCACTTGCTGGGGTTACAATCCCTTCCCCTCTTGCCAAGTTTTGTCTGTCTGCCTGCTACTAACACCAGCATCTTCCTTCCGTTTGCTGTCTTTATTCAGATAGGGAAGGCCATTTTTCAAGAAAGAAACTTGAATTTTTTCCTTATTTTTATTCATAACCAATAATTTAATACTGTTTATGGAGAGGTAAAATTGTTATTGAGAAGGACCACTATCACTGCTAGTGTGGTGTATTGTTAGGAAAGTGGGAAGTGTGTAACAGTTCAGAGTCTTCAAGGCAAGAACAAGATTTGTTAAAATGTCCATGATTGATTTTGGTTGTAAAATAATTGTGTGCCATTCCTGTCATGTCTCACTGATTTCTGACAACAGTGGAAACTACAGATTGATTTCGTACAACAGGATAATAAGAACTGTTTTATCTGTTGTTCATGAGTTTGTGTTGGTACTGTGCGCCATGAATTCATAATCTTCATTGATGGTGGACAGAAGATAATGTCTAGCCTTCTTTAAAGTGTGGCAGATTTTTCAAAATATTACCTTTGCTGCATCAAAAAGAACATCATTTGTGAATTGTTTGATGATGATGCCTCCTCCTGGAGGAGGAACGAAGTTAAGTCTTTCGCACAGTCACAATACTGGGATTCCATTCATTAGTCAGTCCACAAAATTTATGACCTTCCAATTAGTTGTTTTCTCGTGTTGCTTATTGGAGATATGCTGAAACTTCTGTTTTGTGGCAACAGCCTTCGACCA